>NC_037689.1:120311398-120398898 GCF_003255815.1 Theropithecus gelada
CACATCAAAAAGCTTATCCACCATGATCAAGTGGGCTTCATCCCTGGGATGCAAGGCTGGTTCAACATACGCAAATCAATAAATGTAATCCAGCATATAAACAGAACCAAAGAAAAAAACCACATGATTATCTCAATAGATGCAGAAAAGGCTTTTGACAAAATTCAACAGCCCTTCATGCTAAAAACGCCCAATAAATTCGGTATTCATGGAACGTACCTCAAAATAATAAGAGCTATTTATGACAAACCCACAGCCAATATCATACTGAATGGGCAAAAACTGGAAAAATTCCCTTTAAAAACTGGCACAAGACAGGGATGCCCTCTCTCACCACTCCTATTCAACATAGTGTTGGAAGTTCTGGCTAGGGCAATCAGGCAAGAGAAAGAAATCAAGGGAATTCAGTTAGGAAAAGAAGAAGTCAAATTGTCCCTGTTTGCAGATGACATGATTGTATATTTAGAAAATCCCATCGTCTCAGCCCAAAATCTCCTTAAGCTGATAAGCAACTTCAGCAAAGTCTCAGGATACAAAATCAATGTGCAAAAATCACAAGCATTCTTATACACCAGTAACAGACAAACAGAGAGCCAAATCAGGAATGAACTTCCATTCACAATTGCTTCAAAGAGAATAAAATACCTAGGAATCCAACTTACAAGGGATGTAAAGGACCTCTTCAAGGAGAACTACAAACCACTGCTCAGTGCAATAAAAGAAGACACAAACAAATGGAAGAACATACCATGCTCATGGATAGGAAGAATCAATATCGTGAAAATGGCCATACTGCCCAAGGTAGTTTATAGATTCAATGCCATCCCCCCATCAAGCTACCAATGAGTTTCTTCACAGAATTGGAGAAAACTGCTTTAAGTTCATATGGAACCAAAAAAAGAGCCCGCATCGCCAAGACAATCCTAAGTCAAAAGAACAAAGCTGGAGGCATCACGCTACCTGACTTCAAACTATACTACAAGGCTACAGTAACCAAAACAGCATGGTACTGGTACCAAAACAGAGATATAGATCAATGGAACAGAACAGAGTCCTCAGAAATAATACCACACATCTACAGCCATCTGATCTTTGACAAACCTGAGAAAAACAAGAAATGGGGAAAGGATTCCCTATTTAATAAATGGTGCTGGGAAAATTGGCTAGCCATAAGTAGAAAGCTGAAATCTGATCCCTTCCTTACTCCTTATACAAAAATTAATTCAAGATGGATTAGAGACTTAAGTGTTAGACCTAATACCATAAAAACCCTAGAAGAAAACCTAGGTAATACTATTCAGGACATAGGCATGGGCAAGGACTTCATGTCTAAAACACCAAAAGCAACGGCAGCAAAAGCCAAAATTGACAAATGGGATCTCATTAAACTAAAGAGCTTCTGCACAGCAGAAGAGACTACCATCAGACTGAACAGGCAACCTACAGAATGGGAGAAAATTTTTGCAATCTACTCATCTGACAAAGGGCTAATATCCAGAACCTACAAATAACTCAAACAAATTTACAAGAAAAAAACAAACAACCCCATCAAAAAGTGGGCAAAGGATATGAACAGACATTTCTCAAAAGAAGACATGCATACAGCCTACAGACATGAAAAAATGCTCGTCATCACTGGCCATCAGAGAAACGCAAATCAAAACCACAATGAGATACCATCTCACACCAGTTAGAATGGCAATCATTAAAAAGTCAGGAAACAGCAAGTGCTGGAGAGGATGTGGAGAAATAGGAACACTTTTACACTGTTGGTGGGATTGTAAACTAGTTCAACCATTGTGGAAAACAGTATGGTGATTCCTCAAGGATCTAGAACTAGAAGTATCATATGACCCAGCCATCCCATTATTGGGTATATACCCAAATGATTATAAATCATGCTGCTATAAAGACACATGCACACGTATGTTTATTGCAGCACTATTCACAATAGCAAAGACTTGGAATCCACCGAAATGTCCATCAGTGACAGACTGGATTAAGAAAATGTGGCACATATACACCATGGAATACTATGCAGCCATAAAAAAGGATGAGTTTTTGTCCTTTGTAGGGACATGGATGCAGCTGGAAACCATCATTCTTAGCAAACTATCACAAGAGCAGAAAACCAAACGCTGCATGTTCTCACTCATAGGTGGGAACTGAACAATAAGATCACTTGGACTCGGGAAGGGGAACATCACACACCGGGGCCTATCATGGGGAGGGGGGAAGGGGGAGGGACTGCATTGGGAGTGATACCTGATGTAAATGACGAGTTGATGGGTGCTGACGAGTTGATGGGTGCAGCACACCAACATGGCACAAGTATACATATGTAACAAACCTGCATGTTATGCACATGTACCCTAGAACTTAAAGTACAGTAATTAAAAAAAGAAACTCTCAATAAATTAGGTATTGATGGCTCATAACTCAAAATAATGAGACATTTATGAGAATCTCCCAGCCAAGATCATACTGAATGGGCAAAAACTGGAAGCATTTCCCTTGAAAACCAGCACAAGGCAAGGATGCCCTCTCTCACCACTCCTAATCAACATAGTATTGGAAGTTGTGGCCAGAGCAATTAGGCAAGAGAAAGAAAGTGTATTCAAATAGGAAGAGAAGTCAAATTATCTTTGTTTACAGATGACATGATCCTATATCTAGAGAACCCCATTGTCTCAGGCCCAAAGCTTCTTAAACTGATAAGCAACTTCAGCAAGGTCTCAGGATACAAAATCAATGTGCAAAAATTGCTTGCATTCTTATATACCAACAACAGGCAAGCAGAGAGCCAAATCACAAATGAACTCCCATTCACAATTGCTACAAAGAGAATAAAATACCTAGGAATACAACTATCAAGGCAAGAGAAGGACCTCTTCAAGGATAACTACAAATCACTGCTCAAGGAAATCAGAGAGGATACAAAAATGGAAAAACATTCCCTGCTCATGAATAGGAAGAATCAGCATCATGAAAATGCCCATGCTGTCCAAAGTAATTTATAGATTCAATGTCATGCCCATTAAACTACCACTGACATTCTTCACAGAATTAGAAAAAACTATCTTAAAACTCACACAGAACCAAGAAGGAGCCCATATAGCCAAGAAAATATTAAGCAAAACAAACAAAGCTGGAGGTGTCACCTATCTGACTTCAAAGCATATGACAAGGCTACAGTATCCAAAACAACATGGTACTGTTACAAAAACAGGCACATAGACCAGTGGAATAGAATAGAAAACTCAGAAATAAGACTGCATATCCACAACCATCTGATCTTCCAGAAACCTGACAAAAACAAGCAATGGGGAAAGGGTCCTCTATTTAATAAATTGTTCTGGGTGAACTGGCTAGTCATATGCAGAAAATTGAAACTGAATCCCTTCCTTATACCTTATACAAAAATTAACTCAAGATGGATTAAAGGCTTAAATGTAAAACCCAAAACTATAAAAACTGTAGAAGAAAATCTAGGGAATACCATTCAGGACATAGGCGCAGGCAAAGATTTCATGATGAAAATGCCAAAAGCAATTGCAAGAAAAGCAAAGCTTGACAAATGGAATCTCATTAAACTAAAGAGCTTCTGCACGCAAAAAAGAGAACTATCATCAGAGTGAATAGACAGCCTACAGAATGGGAGAAAATTTTTGCAATCAATCTATCTGACCAGGGTCTAATATTTAGAGTCTACAAGGAACTTAAGCAAATTTACAAGAAAGAAACAAACACCATAAAAATTGCAGAAAGGACACCAATAGACACTTTTCAAAAGAAGAAATACATGCAACTAACAAGCATATAAAAAAAGCTCAACATCACTGACTGTTAGAGAATTGAAAATCAAAACCGCAATGAGATGCCATCTCATGCCAGTCAGGATGGTGATAATTAAAAAATCAAGAAACAACAGATGCTGGTGAGGTTGCAGAGAAAAAGGAATGCTTTTACACTGTTAGTGCGAATGTAAATTACTTCAATCATTATGGAAGACAGTGTGGCAATTTCTCAAAGATCTAGAAGCAGAAATACCATTTGACCCCAGCAATCCCATTACTGGGTTTATACCCAAAGGAATATATATCATATTACAAAGATATGTTCACATGTATGTTCATTGTGGCACTATTCACCTTAGCAAAGACACGGAATCAACCCAAATGTCCATTAATGTCAGACTGGATAAAGAAAATGTGCTACATACACACAATGGAATACTATGCAGCCATAAACAGGAAAGAGATTATGTCCTTTGGATGGACAAGAATGGAGCTGGAAGTTGTTATTCTCAGCAAACTAACACAGGAACAGAAAACCAAACACCGTTATGTTCTCACTTATAACTAGGAGCCAAACGATGAGAACACATGGACACAATGGATGGAACAACACACACTGAGGTCTGTCTGGGGTGGGTGGAAGGAGAGAGAACATCAAGAAGAATTGCTAATGGATGTTGTGCTTAATACCTAGGTGATGGGTTGATCTGTGTGCAGCAAATGACCATGGCACACATTTACCTATGCAACAAACCCGCAAATCCTGCACATGTACCCCGAACTGAAAAGTTAAATAAAAAACAACAACAAACATATGGCATTAAAAACATACTGAAAGCAAAAAACAAACAAAAAACAAAACAAACAAACAAAAAAACCCTCAGGTTGACCTCAATCTTCCTGCTAAAATACAGTAGAACAATATTCAGAAAATCCTCAGAGAAAGAGATTATGCCCCAAGAATGCTATGTCTATTCAATCTATCCTTCAACCATAAAGGTAACTGATAGCTGTTTTTAACATGCAAGAATGCAGAAATAGAGTAAACTTTAGCAATTCTCAGAAAAAAATACTTGAGGTTAAAATGAAGTCAAACAAGACAAGAATGGGGAAAAAAAAAACCCAATATGAAAAGAATGTTAGTGAGCATTAAATTTACTTAAATATAGAACTAAATTTAACAACAAGTGGAATTACAGAACACACAAAATATATGGTTACATAAATACAGATAAACTGGTGAACAAAAAACAGAAACAGCTAACAGTGACAGGTGATGGGAGGAGGCAGGAACTGGTAGTTAGATGCCTATCAATGTCTGTTCACTGCTACTTCCTTACTAGCATAACACAAATTCTATTTGGGAAAGCAACATGTCCAGCTAAAAGTATTCGCTTTCTCACTTTCAGCCTGGCTGGACATGAGACCAAGTTCTGGCCAATTAGGTCTAACAGCAACTTTCTAGATGACACTTATAGGAAAATTTTAAAGGACAAAGACTTGGTTGGCTGTTGTCTTGGTCTGGGGCTGCTATCAAAAAATGCCATAAACAAGGTATTTTACAAACCACAGAAATTTATTTCTCACAACTCTGTTGACTGGCAAGTCCAAGATTAAGGCAGATTCAGTATCTGGTGAGGGCCCCCCTCCTGGTTCACAGATGTCCATCCTTTTGCTGTTACTTCACATGGTGAAAGGGATGAGGGTGTCTCTGAGCCTCTTTTTTAAGTTGCACTAATCCCATTCATGAGGGCTCTGCCCTCAGGGTCTAGTTACCTTCTAAAGGCCCTACCTACTAATATCATAACCTTGGGAGTTAGAATTTCAACATGTGAATTTGAGGAAAACACGAACATTCAGACAATTGCAGCAGTCATACCTCTTTCTCCTTGTTTCTACTGTGAACATGAACTCATGACTGGAAGTTTAATACCATAAGGTGGCAAACATGAAGATGAACGTCCGTGTGCTAAGGGCAGCAGGGTAGAAAGATGAAAGATGCCTGGGTCCCTGATGCCTTCTCTCAGTCATACCAACTCCAGATTGCCTAATCCTGGAGATCTTACTGCATAGAATGAACAAATTCCTTATGTATTTACCCATCATTAGTGTTGTATTTTGTTATTTGCAAACAAATGCATTCCAAAATGATACTGTCAGACACAGAGACATAGCATATGGGAAAGATATACTTCTCACTGTATGCATTTTTGTATTATTATGTTTTGCCATATCACTATCTTACATTGTTTATTTTTAATCTAGAAAATATTAACCAAAAATGCTTAGTAATAAATAAGAATGTAGAATATATGTAACAAACATATGGACCTTACTGAAGTACCTAAAATAACATTCTAATAAGGTGACTTTAAAAGAGTTTAATTATTTGAAAACAAAATTTGAAACATATTTTTATGTAAAATTTACCAAAAGTTTAAAATATTCATCAGAAAAACCAGATAAAATAGTCAACAAAATTTTGCAAAGAAAGAGTAACGAAGAGGCTGCTACATTATCTGACATTAAAATGTATTTCACAATTATAATCATTAGAATAAGATATAAATATAAGAATAGACAAACATATTTACATATTATAGATGTCTCAGAAGTAGATCTTAACCCATAGAAGAAGAGTATATGATTAGGCACCATTCCAAATTAATAAGGAAAGAAGGAATTTTTCAATAATGACACCGGAACTGTTGGTTGGCAACTTGGCAAATTTTTAGAAGTGGATTTTTTAGTTTATATGACCCTCTAAGATAAATTCCATATGGACTAAAAATATTAATTGCAGACTTCCATTTCTAGCAAGATAGTGTACTAATTTCACGGACAAAATGAAACAAGAATTGTTTAAATGCATATAAGTACTCTCAAGAAAGAGAAAGGAAGTACTGACAGGGCAAAGAGCATTAGGCAATAGGCACGTAAGTTGACCCCAAATCCTTGAGAATAAAGGAAATTTAAACAATCCAATAAAGTGCAAGAAGAAAAAAAAAGGAATTTTTTTTTACTTTTCACTTTTTTAAACTTTTATTTTAGATTCAAAGATACATATGTGCAAGTTTGTTATATAGGTAAATGAAGTGTCATGGGAGTTTAACGAACAGATTATTTCATCACCTATGTAATAAGCATAGTACAGGACAGTTTTTCAATCCTAACCCTCCTCCCACCCTTCACTTTCAAGTAGGCTCCAGTATCTATTGTTCCCTTATTTATGTCCATATGTACTCAATGTTTAACTCCCACTCATAAGTGAGAACAAGCAGTATTTGGTTTTCTGTTTCTGTGTTAGTTTGCTTAGGATAATGGCCTCTGGCTCTATCCATATTGTTGCAAAGACATGATCTCACTCTTTTTTGTGGCTACATAATATTCTATGGTGTATATGTGCCACATTGTCTTTATTCAGTCTACCATTGATGAGCATTTAGGTTGATTCCATATCCCACAGCAAATGAGGTGCTTACTGGTAAAATGTTTAAAATACAATCTCATTATTGGGTATATACCCAAAGGAATATAAATAGTTCTACCAAAAACACACATGTACTTGTATGTTTATTGCAGCATGACTCACAACTGCAAAGACATGGAATCAACCCAGGTGCCCATCAAAGATGGATTGCATAAAGAAAATATGGTATATGTACACCATGGTATACTCTGAAGCCATAAAAAAGAGCAAAATCATGTCCTTTGCAGCAACATGGATATAGCTGGAGACCATTATCCTAAGTGAATTAATGTAGAGAAAGAAAAACAAATATCACATGTTCTCACTTATAAGTAGGAGTTAATCATTGGGTACACATGAACATAAAGATTGGAACAACAGACACTGGGGAATTCAAAATAGGAGAGAAAAGAGGGGCAAGAACTGAAAAACTATTTACTGGTGACTAGGCTTACTACCTGGGTGACAGAATCAATCATACCCCAAACCTCAGTATCATGTAATATATACATGTAACAAACCTGCACATGTACCCCTGAAGGAAAATTTTTTAAAAAGAAATGAAAAAACATGCGAACAAAGTTTCTCATAGATGGTGAAAAATTATGGAAAATCCAGTGTTCCTTTTCAAGTTGAGAAAATGACAAGAATGACCACTATTGCTGCTTCTATTGAGCATATAGCAGAGGTTCCAGTTGGTAGAAAAAAAAAAGAAAAGAAAAATAAATTAAAGGCCTGTGAACTAAACATGAAGAACTACAATTGCATCATTCACAGATGATAATGCTATAAAAGACAAACCATAAAGACAGATGTACCATGTTTGTTAACACAGAGAAAATAAAGTTCACAGTTGTTCCCGTTATCAACAAATTCAAAAGAATTCCAATTAAAATTTTGAAAAGGTATTTCATAGAAATGGGCCAACTGACCTTAAGTTAATTTGGAGATGACAAAGGCTTAAAAATAATAAAAATGTCAAAGAATAATAATAAAAAAACTTGCCCTACCAGACATAAAGATTCATCATAAAGGTACAGTGACTTAAAAAGCAGGTTTTGAGCCAGCAATAAAGAAATAAAATGATGGGACAGAATAGAAAGCCTAGAAAAAGATGAGTATTTATATGGCAACTTAGTATATGGCAGAGGTTCCCTTACTACATCATTACTTAAATGGTGCTGTGCCCATTTGATATTTATTTAAAGACAGCCCTATCCCACACCATACACAGAAGTAATTTCATGTGAATCAAATACCTAAAGTTGATAATCCAAGTTTGAACATTTCTAGAGCAAGGAAAATATTTGTATGCCATTGAATTAAGATACTCTTTTTACAAAAAAAAAATACAAATCATAAAGGATATAGTGGATAAATAGAGCTGTATTAAAATTTAAAACTTAAGTATGATTATAACTTAAATGTAAAACCTCAAACTATAAAAACCCTAGAAGACAACCATTCAGGACATAGGCACAGTCAAAGATTTCATGATGAAGGTGCCAAAAGCAATTGCAAAAAAAGGAAAAATTCACAAATGGGATTTCATTAAACTAAAGAACACAGCAAAAGAAACAATCAACAGAATAAACAGACAACCTAAAGAATGGGAGAAAATTTTTGCAAACTATGCATCTGACAAAGGCCTAATATCCAACTTCTACAAGGAACTTAAACAAATTTACAAGAAAGAAACAACCCCATTAAAAAGTGGGCAAAGGATATGAACAGATACTTTTCAAAAGAAGACATACATGCAGTCAACAAGCATATGAAAAGAAAAGCTCAACATTAGAGAAATTCAAATAAAAACCACAATGAGATTCCACCTCACTCCAGTCAGAAGGGCTATTATTTAAAAGCCAAAAAACACTAGATGCTGGCAAGGTTGTCAAATAAAAAAAACAACAAAAAAGAATGCTTATACAGTCTTGGTGGGAGCATAAATTAGTTCAACCATTGTGGAAAGCAGTATGACAATTCCTCAAAGACCTATAAGCAGAACTACCATTTGACTCAGCAATCCCATTACTGGGTATACATGCAAATGAATAGAAATCATTCTATTATAAAGGCACCACATGAGTATGTTCATTGCAGCACTATCCACAATAGCAAAGACATGAAATCAACCTAAATGCCCATCAGTGATAAACTGGATAAATCAAATGTGGTACATATACACCACGGAATACTATGCAAACATAAAAAAGAAACGAGATCATGTCCTTTGCAGGGACATGCATGGAGCTGGAGGATATTACCCTTAGCAAACCAACACAGGAAGAGAAAACCAAATACTGCATATTCTCACTTATAAGTGGAAGCTAAATGATGAGAGAATATGGACACATAGAAGGGAACAACACACACTGTGGCCTTTCAGAAGGTGGAGGGTGGGAGGAGGCAGATGATCAAGAAAAATAACTAATAGGTAGTAGGCTTAATACCTGGGTGATGCAATAATCTGTGTAACCCCCATTACACAAGTTTACCTATGTAACAAGCCTGCATTTATACCCCTAAACTTAACATAAAAGTTGAAAAAAGAAATAAATAGGCTAGGTGCAATGGCTCTTGCCTGTAATCCTAGCACTTTGGGAGGCTGAGGCGGGTGCATCACCTGAGGTCGGAAGTTCAAGACCAGCCTGATCAACATGAAGAAACCCCGTCTCTATTGAAAATACAAAATTAGCCAGGCGTGGTGGCACATGGCTGTAATCCCAGCTACTCGGGAGGCTGAGGCAGGAGAATCACTTGAACCCGGGAGACGGAGGTTGTGGTGAACCGAGATCATGCCCATTGCACTCGGCCTAGACAACAAGAGTGAAACTCTGTCTCAAAAAATAAAAAATAAAACAAAAATAAAACTTGGGTATGTCACAAATTATAAATTTAAAAGAAAAATTACAGATTTGTAACAGATACTTTTTACATATATAACACACGAAGGATTTGGATCAAGAAAATAAAGAGCTTTCCAAATATCCATAATTTTTAAAAAACAACACAATTTAAAAATATATAAGTGGTATGAACCAGTAATTCACAAAGAACTCCACATTTATACAATTACATGTGCTAAGGTAGTAGAAATGTATAGATTAGAAATAGAGGCACCTATCTGGATAAATTTTAAAAGTATAATATTAGATGACAAAGATCTGTTGGAAACGGATTGTATCTAGCAGAATGTTAAAGCACACAAAACAATAATTTGTAGTGCTTATGGTTATAAATATATGTACTAAATATAAAAACATGCAGGAAAGTTATGCAAATTTCAGCAGAGAAAGGGAGAGCAAAGGGATAGAGGTGCGACTTTAGCTATAGCTGTAATTGTTTGCCAAAAAAAAATTAACAAACATGGCAAAATGTTAGCATCAGTTAAATCTATGTTTGGTTCATAGATATTGAGTATATTCAACTTATATACTTTTCTTATGTTTGCAATAATATTATAATTAAAATTATATTAGAATTTCAAATTTTAAATGGTTGTGAGGAAATATAGGTGAACATTTATTTGCTCATGGGAAAAAGAAGACCATTTAAATATAAAAGCAAAAATAAATCACAAAGGTAAAGGCTGATAAATATGACTACAAAAAAATGCAAAAACTACATAAAAACACATCAAAAAATTTAGTTACAAGACGGAGCAAATATTTGTAATACGTGTGTATAAATGATAAGTATACATATATCCAGTATTGTTAATGTAAAAAAAAGTACTTTCAAACTCTAAATCTTCATCAAATGTTGAATATTAATAAATGTGAATTCCATAAGGTTAATGAGTATATAGTGAAATCAGCACTTTTGTCAACTGCTAGTGGGATTTTTAAATGGTTGACCTTTGTGGATACCAGTTGACAATATTTAAAAGAGTATTAAAATTGTTCATACTAAAAATAGACATTAACCTGATAAAATGATGATCTCTAAGGAGTGAGATGACAGAACTGACTTATAGTTTCTATTTTATACCCTTCTCTTTTTTTAGTGCCTGGTTTGTATTACTTTTATAATTTAAAATTATAATTACTTTTTCATATAAATTATTTTAATAAAAAGCAACCCATTTTATGTTTTGGCCCCAAATTCTACTTTTAAGGAAATCATTCTACGGAAATTATTAGACACGCACAAGTGATATACCAGATAATTTTTGTAAATTTTATAATACACATAGATACAACCTAAATATTAAACATTGGGAAATAATTAAATATATTGTGGTGCATAAACAAAGGTGGAGTAATGTGATGATTTTAAAAATATATTTCAAAAATAATCACAAAAGAAAGTGTTTGCTATATGATTGTAAGAATAAAAAGGATAGCTCAATGATGCCATGTAATGTCAAGTTAATGGAAAAAGGCTGTGCAATGTAATCCAACTTGAGAAGGGGACAAACTGTTTCTATAATAACAAGGTCACGGTTATGCTGGCAAGGAATCAATTAATGTCTTATGATGGTTCAATGAAGGATTTTTAGCAGAAAAGAAATTCTCCTTGTGTGAGATGTACTTTTTTGTTTATTTTTATTTTAGGGTTTCTTCAAGAATATAAAAATATTAAATAGCAGACAGTAATCCAGAGTGGAGAATCACCCTGACATTCTTCTTACCACATCTCCATTTCCAATTATAGGACTCAGAACTCCCCACTCTTTCTACCAGGAAGAAGAAGCAGTTTTACCTGACAATCCATGCTGGAAACCAATGGTATGCAAGGAAGGAGTGGGGAGAGAAAGTTGACATTGATGTAGGACTTGCAAATATCTGATGGTATGATAACAGGCACAGAAAAAATGGGAAGCAGGGACTTCAGGATAAAGGAAAATAAAATAATAAAAGGAAATAAGAACAAATGAACTGAAGAGAAAAGAGGGTGGCATGAAGAAAAGAGAGTAGACATCCTTCTTCACAGAACTAGAGAAAAAATCCTCATGGGAAAATGAGAAAGTGCAGTGAACACACCCTCAATAAATAGATAGGATAAGAGAGAAAAATCAGGGACTCACTAATCAATTTTTAAATCCACTGTCTACCAGCACCACTCTGTATGGTTTGGATTAATCACCAGAGGATTTGAGCAAAAACCAGCTTGAACTTATTTCTGTGATGTTTACTTGTGAGGGTCGCAAGATAATAACTGGTATTAGATAGACTAATCTCTCCCACTCCCACAGGAGGGCAAGAAATGGTCTATGGGGCCTTGGGGAGATATGCCAAAGAGACAATAATTCACCCAGAAAATTTGCCTTTCATCTCTTCCTCTCTGGAGAATATCTAAAGATATATGGGCCAAAAAAATAAAGAGCCTACCTATACACACAGAGAAACATATATTTCATGTTTTTCTATGCAGATCTGTATGCACAGAAAAAAAAGAAATGTCCTAAAATATTATTAACATTTTCCTGGGATTTAGAATTACAGGTGATTTTTATTTCCTTGTGCAGCAGAATAATCTTATAAAGTCAATAAGAATAGCAGATTGACATTCAGACCCAAAGGAAATTAGAATGCCCAGAAGAGAAGGGAAGAAGGTAGAGTTGAGTAGTGAGAATCATAATGCACTGAGTTTAAAATCAGAAATACTTAAGTTATATTATATTGTAGGATTAAGTTTATTGCAGAAAGTTGAAATGCAGGTTAAAAGCTAGGTGAATTTCAGTTGAAGAGAAATAAATAACACTACACTCTTTTACATTTGAGTTTGTGACCGAAGTTTTCTACTTCCTGTATTTGTTAAGCTATGTAGAAATTTCAAATGTGGGGGTGCGGAGCAAGATGGCCGAATAGGAACAGCTCCAGTCTCCAACTCCCAGCGCGAGCGACACAGAAGACCGGTGATTTCTGCATTTTCAACTGAGGTACTGGGTTCATCTCACTGGGGAGTGCCAGAAAATCGGTGCTGGTCAGCTGCTGCAGCCCAACCAGCCAGAGCTGAAGCAGGGCGAGGCATCGCCTCACCTGGGAAGTGCAAGGGGAAAGGGAATCCCTTTTCCTAGTCAGGGGAACTGAGACACACAACACCTGGAAAATCGGGTAACTCCCACCCCAATACTGCGCTTTGAGCAAACAGGCACACCAGGAGATCATATCCCACACCTGGCCGGGAGGGTCCCACGCCCACGGAGCCTCCCTCATTGCTAGCACAGCAGTCTGTGATCTACCAGCAAGGCAGCAGGGAGGCTGGGGGAGGGACGCCCGCCATTGCTGAGGCTTAAGTAGGTAAACAAAGCCGCTGGGAAGTTCGAACTGGGTGGAGCTCACAGCAGCTCAAGGAAACCTGCCTGTCTCTGTAGACTCCACCTCTGGGGACAGGGCACAGTAAACAACAAAAGCAGCAGAAACCTCTGCAGACGCAAACGACTCTATCTGACAGCTTTGAAGAGAGCAGTGGATCTCCCAACACGGAGGTTGAGATCTGAGAAGGGACAGACTGCCTGCTCAACTCAGTCCCTGACCCCTGAGTAGCCTAAATGGGAGACATCCCCCACTAGGGACAGTCTGACACCCCACACCTCACAGGGTGGAGTACACCCCTGAGAGGAAGCCTCCAAAGCAAGAATCAGACAGGTACACTCGCTGTTCAGCAATATTCTATCTTCTGCAGCCTCTGCTGCTGACACCCAGGCAAACAGGGTCTGGAGTGGACCTCAAGCAATCTCCAGCAGACCTACAGCTGAGAGTCCTGACTGTTAGAAGGAAAACTATCAAACAGGAAGGACACCTACACCAAAACCCCATCAGTACGTCACCATCATCATCAAAGACCAGAGGCAGATAAAACCACAAAGATGGGGAAAAAGCAGGGCAGAACAGAAAACCAAACACCGCATGTTCTCACTCATAGGTGAGAACTGAACAATGAGATCACTTGGACTCAGGAAGGGGAACATCACACACCGGGGCCTATCATGGGGAGGGGGGAGGGGGGAGGGATTGCATTGGGAGTTATACCTGATGTAAATGACGAGTTGATGGGTGCAGCACACCAACAAGGCACAAGTATACATATGTAACAAACCTGCACGTTATGCACATGTACCCTACAACTTACAGTATAATAATAATAAATAAATTTAGAAAAAAATAAAAAAAAAAGAATTTAAGAGTAATTATATGAGAAATTTTATAATCATTATGTGAAAAAGCTTTTATTCTAATTAAAACACTATGTCAAAATTCACAATTGGAAACAAATTAATGTTTTTGATTAAATTAACAATTCAAATCTTTATCAATAGGTAGATCAAGTTAAATAAAAAATAAGTTAAAAGTGAAATAAAAGCTTAAGATTTGAAAAAATATTTAAAACATGAATAACAGCAAAAAAAGCTAAGTATTCCATATAAATTCTTCAGCACATCAATAATGTAGACATCTATACACACACATGCTCATAAAGCAGAAGAAAAAAATCTGGGAGTATAAATATCAAAATGTAAACTGTGATTACTTCTGTAAGAAAAGTGATTTGAAAAAAGATAATAAAATTAATGGCTTTAATTATTAAAAAAAAAAGAAATTTCAAATGTATGCCATGTTTGCATTTATTTCTTTGAACCCAATCAAAACAAACATTGAAATAGAGCTGTAAACATGTCAAAGATGCAGATTAATGTATGTTACTTTTTAAAGTTCTGGACTGGTAAAAGTCTGAATTTATATCTAGAGGCACTATAAAAGAATATGTTCTGTATTAGAAAGCAAAATGTTCAAGTTAGACACTAATAGAAACTTGCTAAATATATTTTAAATCAATACACTTCAAAATTGTTAGAAGCTGTTAAAATCTGTAAGTAAGCATTTGGATGATCTTTTACACTAAGAAAAAGTGAAAATTCTTCATTTCAAAAAGGGAGTGACATTTGATAAATACCTTGGTAAAGGTATAAAAAAATGCTATGGGAGCAAATGCAGGGGAGCCATTAGTTCCTTTGAAAGGTTCATAAATCTCTGGCAAGTTGTATCTGCAAACCTAAACATATAAAGTGATGACACTGAACACTGATATCTCCTTTTCTTTGACAAATCCCCATAATGGGCATGTGACTTATGTCAAGGTAAAGAGGATAAAATCAGAAATGCTTCCTGCTGCCCTGTAATATAAGTGGTGTTACTAAGGATAGAAGAATAAACTTTTGCCTGTCATTGTTTAATTCAGTCCAGGGATTGCAAACTCAGAGTACTTTGGCTGATCTGACCCACAGACCTGTTTATTTTGGCTCATGATTTCCTTTTAAATAAATTTAAATGTCCTTTAAGTTATACACTCTCCAGTACACCATCATACATACCATTTTCTTTTGAAAATTCGGCTCCATGCAGTTATTAAGAATACAGAGTCTAGAAGTCAGAGTGTATGAGTTAAAATTCAGTACCTATCACCTACTAGCCACATAACCCTGGGAAAATGACTTAATCTCTGTATAATGGTTTTCTTACCTCTAAAATGAGGATAATAATGGTCGGGTTTCAGTGAGAGTTAAATCAGTTAAAACTCGTAGAGCAATTAAAATAATGCTAAGCAGACTGTGTAATATAAGCACTGTGTAACGGTTTGTTAAATAAATATTGGTTTATCTCCAGCCTAATCATGTTCCCTCCCTGGACCCTATAAGCATTTGGGCTCATACTTTTGGTTTAATTTTATCCGTAAGAAAGCTTTCATCTTGGCCTTTCATGTAAGCAATGTGTGTGGCCCCTCCATACACGGTAAAAATAAGGGATTCCAAAGAGTTCTATTTTCATATAAATATACCAATGGCTGACTCGTTACAATCATCATAAAAATCTTCCGAGCTAATTAAACTCTGGAGATACTAAGGGCACAATATAGAGTCCCTGTCCATAACAGGATTATTGCCCAGTAAGAGAGACTGGAATTGTACATCATGAGTAAGTGCAGGAGAGGATTACATATGCAAATGATAAAGGCTAGGTGACTGAAGTCTGTTGGAGAAAGCCATGATCACAGAGGGATGTGGTGGACTAGGAAGGATCTATAGAGGATATGGGACTTGAGCTAGTTCTTGAGGGAAGAGTGAGACTTAGTTCTGCCTAGGGATTAGATAGATGAAAACATTCTGACAAGAGTCATGTGAGCAAATTACAGAGGCAGAATATATCTGAAATCTTGAGCAATTACACACAGATTTAATTTGAGTAGAAAGTTGGTTATGGCAGAAATTACAGGAGATGGGGCTGAGCCCATGGATGAAGACTGCATTATGGAGAGTACTAAATGCCAGATGAAGGGCTGTATATTTTATCTTGAAAGCAGTAGAAAGTCAATGAAGATTTCAGAACTGGGAGAGGTAAGTGGAGAGACAGTTAATGATTTTTTCAAATAAATATTTAATTTAATTCATAAAGATTAATCTGTTCAGTGTAGAGGATGGAAAGGGCCAATGGATAGTAGGGAAATTAAAACACCAGAGAAGAAACATGAAAATTAGCTTGGAGACTATTGTAATACAGTCTGAGATTAAGTTGATCCAAGTTTGAATCAGGGTGGGACCACACACCTGGAAAAGAAAGGCGATAAGCCAATTTTTTGCCCAATGACAGTGTATACATCCAGCAAAATAAGTTAGCTTATCAAGAATTCTAATCTTCCATAGCTTTATGTGTATTTGTCTATACTGAGACACACCAAAACATTCTGTTACTGTATCTATTTCTTCTTAATCTAAAAGCTCCGCCAGGTTATGAGATTTGTCTGATTTCTTTTGTCTCTCTAGAACCTAGCAAAATGCCTGACACATATTAACATTTTTAAAAGTGTAAAACTAAACCAAAAATCAATAGTTTATCTAGGTAACTTTTGATAAACGGAGAAAAAGCAGCTCTTGAGTCTACTCTGTATTTGGAATATTAAGAGAATATGGCAAAATAAGAAGTTCTGATAAAGGAGCAGATTCAGGAGGAAAGGAAAAAAAAATTCCAGGAGTGAGATATTTGAATCTTAATCAATCTCAATCTCAATCTCAATCTCTCTCTCTCCCCCCCCCCCCCGGGCCTTGATGGATAATACTGAATGTCAACTTGATTGGATTAAAGGATGCAGAGTATTGATCCTGGATGTGTCCATGTGGGTGTTGCCAAAGGAGATTAACATTTGAATCAGTGGGCTGGGGAAGGCAGACCTACCCTTAATCTGGTGGGCACAATCTAATCAGCTGCCAGCAAATATAAAGCAGGCAGAAAAACGTGAAGAGGCGAGACTGGCCTAGTGTCCTAACCTACATCTTTCTCTGGTGCTGGATGCTTCCTGCCCTCAAACATCAGACTCCAAGTTCTTCAGTTTTGAGACTCGGACTGACTCTCCTTGCTCCTCAAGCTTGGGACAATCTATTGTGGGACCTTGTTATATATATATATATATATCCATCCTATTAGTTCCGTCCCTCTAGGGAACCCTGACTAATATACTCTCCATTGATCCTTTAACAGGTAAAATCATTATTTTGGAGGGATAACAAAGTTATATATTTTAATAATGATAAATGTTTATTATAACTATAAAAAATAAAGCTTCATGGGGCACTGAGACACAAGAGCAATCAGTTTGAGCTTAGAGTATAAAAGGATATAGAGCATCTGGGCAAGGTGGTGTATGAAATGTGGGGGAGTTACAAAGCCTGAGATGGATTGCTTAAAGGGTGGCTTCTGAAAGAGTAATGCATTCATTGGCCAACATAACAATCAGATTAATATCACCTTAGCATCATCTTTGGGTTTGACTTTCCACTATCCCTGAAAAGATAAAGTCATATAATATTAACAGAAATGTAGAAGGAAAAATTTCAAATATAGTCATGTTAACTTTGGGTAAACCAGCCTGCAATGGTCCACAGCTGTATTTCTACCTTCATAAGCCCAGGGACACTGCTTATCTTAGGGACTATCTTTTGAACGGTTAAAAAATGCAGAAAACTATCTCTTATCTCCTGGAGGTAGATGGATTTCAGTGTTAAAGGAGCTTATAAAACTTGACAATTTCCCAGTGGCAAGGCATGGCCTTTATACTGAACTGCTCAAGAGGTATCTGCTCTCTTTCATCCTGAGAGATAACCATGGAGTAGTTTGGCTGCAGCCTAATTCTCTGGCAGTAATATAACATATCAATATGGCTCAAATGAGTCATCACCATTAGTGAGGCATGGGCCTTGCACTGGGTAGAGCATATATTGATTCTCAATAAATGTTTCTTGAATTAAACAGAATTGTACTCGCAGTGGCAATGTTGAATTTGCCCTGACTTAGCCACATGTGGCCCAAAGCAACCCAATTGTGGTATTAATGGACAAGGTTTAGGTATATACTATGGCCAGAAAGCGAAGCAAATAAACTCAACAAAAAACTAATAAGGCAGAGTAAAGAACTAGAAGTTTCATGGGCAGGCCGGGCACAGTGGCTCAAGCCTGTAATCCCAGCACTTTGGGAGGCCAAGACGGGCGGATCACGAGGTCAGGAGATTGAGACCATCCTGGCTAACACGGTGAAATCCCGTCTCTACTAAAAAATACAAAAAAACTAGCCGGGCGAGGTGGCGGGCGCCTGTAGTCCCAGCTACTCAGGAGGCTGAGGCAGGAGAATGGCGTGAACCCAGGAGGCGGAGCTTGCAGTGAGCTGAGATCCAGCCACTGCACTCCAGCCTGGGTGACAGAGCAAGACTCCGTCTCAAAAAAAAAAAAAAAAAAAAGAAATTTCATGGGCTTTAGAGTAACACCTGGATTTGAGTCCTAGCTTTGACACTCACTAGCTCTGTGAACTTAGAAAAGTTTATTAATTTCTCTGAGCTCCACAACTGCATCTTCATAATGAGGATTATAATAATTTCTACCTAATATAGTTATTAGGATTAAATGGTAAACCCTTGATAATCTTATTATATACTTATAAGAATGGTACTTATGAACATCAGGCAAGCAGTTTTGGCCTCATGGACGCAAGTGCCTTAACTGTAAGTGTAAAGCATTGTATTATTACAGATAGATTGGTATGGTAGACAGAATAATGGCCCATCAAAGATGTCTACGTCCTAAGCCATATAAATATGTTACCCTACATGGCAAAAGGCATTTTTTCAGATGTGATTAACTTAAAGATTTTGAGATGGGTAGATTATCCTGCATTATTCAGTTGGGCCCCAAGTGATTACAAGGGTCCTTAGAAAAGGGAGTCAAGAAGGTCAAAAACAGAAAAATGAGATGTGACTACAAAAACAGAGGTTGAAGTAATGTGCTTTGGAAATGGAGGAAGGGACTATAAGCAAAGGTATGCAGGTGACCTCTAGAAGAATGAAAAGGCAAGGAAGCAGATTCTCTCCCAGAGTTTTAAAAGTAACATAGCATTATAGATGCCTTGACTTCAAAGACTTCTTTCCTTCAGAACTGTAAGATAATACATTAGTGTTGTTGTAAGCCAGTAAGTTTGTGGCAGTTTGTTATAGTAGCAATAGAAAACTAAGAAATTTGGACTTGGTTAAAAGAATTCAACAAGCTGTCAAAATCTTTCAAAAGATCAGCTTTAGGACTGATATAATCAAATATCTTCATACCTGGGCACCACAGCAATCATTACCTATAAACTATCAAAAAACCCACCTGAATTCCTCTTCCAAATCATGGTGTCACTCTGGAACACAAGCCCTTGATTGTTATTGTTGGTAACATTTCTTGGAACATAATCCTAGAATGTATAATATGAACCAAAAGGAAAAGTTTGTATTGGTATTTGTGACCTTCCTCACAGATGATTTTCACTCTGGGGCTGCAAGAGACAGCAAGAAATATGTTCATCATTCCCTTTACCCTTTAAGGAAAAATAATCTGCTTCACCCATCTGGGCCTAAAGGGTGGTTCCAATTGAGTGACTGGCACTGTTCTTATGAGCAATGTAAGCCTCCTAGTTCCTGCTCAACAGCAACCAATTGCATTTGATGCTGAGTGGACATGGGCACCATTCCAACTTTGCAAGTGTGCCATTTGTACTGCTTTGGTGTGAGGCAGAAAAATAGGAAATCTGAGCTACCATAGAAATATGCTTGGGTAAGTTGCTTGCCATTGTCCCAGGTTCTGTGCATAATTTCAGGAGAAAATGAGACATATTTGAAAGTTCACTTTCACTAGATTAGGAACGTGCTACTTTCAATTTTATAAAACCACTGAAGCATTTTCTCAATACTGAACCAACGCTGACTTATTTTTGAAAAAGACTACCTTACTACGTAATGCATTTTAACCATGCAATGGATGGTTGGGAATTCCATTCCTCCTTTTGTTATTTTGCATTTTAAAAAATGTAGCATCCAATGTAAAAATCACAAAGGACACAGTATTTATATTATCCTGTCAATGTTAATATATTCAGCTTTTCTAAAAAAGGAAGCAAGCTTCTGTTGAAAATAAAACCTTAACCATTAAGTTATCAGGGGAAAATATCAGATACACATAGAAAACCAAATTTTGTTTATTCCTTACATATTGTTCATGGTAATTCCAGATGTCTAATAGGCAGAAACATAAAACTTTTACCCATCGCACAAGATCCCTGTACTAACACCACCATTTTAGGCAAATTACCAACATTAGACATCAAGCACCTATGCCATAGTTCAGTATAATGGCAGTTGTGCATACATTTATACATTCATCCCTCCAACCATTCAAAAAATATTTGTTGAGCACCTACATTTTCCCAGGTGTACGGTGATGGGAATATTGAAGAGAACAAGATGGGTCTTTGCTCTCCTGGAGCTTTAAGTCTAATACATGGTACATAGTAGACATGTGTTACATGTTTGATAAATTTATTGATACATTTAGTTTCATACATAATTCAAAATTTAACTCTGAGTGTGCGTGTTTTTGTAGCCATACGGTATTTAGAACTAAAGAGGGGAGAAGACACCATGGGGGAGATGAATCACCTATACCTAATTTCTTACACCCGTGCCACTGACAGTTCTATTATATTAATCATTCTATCATGTTACCACTGATGGTAAGAATGATAACCTTAAGATCTTCAGTGGTGGTCGCTATATTCTTATTAGGGCAGGAAAGTGGACTCAGACACTTTTCATAAGGGCTGGGAAGGGCTTCTATGTAGCCTTAAAGAAATCCAGTTATCTCAGGGTCAGTAAAGAGTAGTGGTTTCGAAAGAACTCGGGATATAAAATCAGATAACCTGGATTTGGATCTCAGTTCTTTCATGTGGATTTGGGTACCCATCTAAACATCAATTTAATATTTAAAATGGGAATAATAATATTGGCCTGGAATGGTTTTGAGGATTAAATGAGACAATTCAGGTGAATCACTGGCCATAAAGCCCAACACAAAGCTCTCGGTAAAAGTAGTAGTAGTAATAGTTGTTGTTGTCATTGTTTGTTGTTACTACATTGATCTCATAGCTTCAGTTAACTAATAATTTACTAAGGCTATACTTTCAGGGATCATTTCTATAGCTTATTACTAGAGGAGTTAATCTGAATGTGTAGAGCACCAGAAACCACGAGGAGGAGGTGCAGTGTTCTCTCCTGAGCATAAAGCCGGCCCTAGGCAGTGTGTTGCCTCAATGCAACTGCCATTTGCCATTGATGATGATTGTTCTCTTTCTCTGAGAGAGTAAGAGGAGAGGATGCATTCTGAGTGGCTCCTGTTTATGTTATTAAAAGTAAAAAAAGAAAAAGAAAAAGAAAAGAAAAGAAAAAGAAAGGAATTTACTGCATCCTGGCTACCCAAACCTCATAGACTTTCAAATGTAATTGCAGGAGAAAATGTGACTTTGCTTCTCCTTTTGATCCATACATCCCCTCTCTCTAGTTCTAAGCCAAAGAACTCTCTTCTCTCCTCCTTCCTCTCTCCCTCTCTCTCTCTCTCTCACACACACACACACACACACACACACACACACACACACACACACACAGAATTAAGCCAGAGATGGTATGTCAGCTGTAATGGATTGATAGTTCCTGCCTGGGATAATTTGATGAGAGGAATCCTGAGATTCCATTGGAAATCAAAATATAAAAGTAGCATGATTGATTATTAATGTCAGTTGAGGATTTGGATAAGTAAATGATAGCATACATACTCTACTGTCAGGAAAATATAGGTCATTAACACTTCAGTATAATTTTAAATTTTTTTTATTTTTGGAATACACACATGCCTTTTAAATATTAATGCTTATTATGGAATAAAAGTCTTGGCTCCCTATTAAATAAATTTCTGGTATTAGGAAGCAAGTAAGAAAGATTTTGTTGTGAGGGCTGCATTGCCTTTCTGAAATTATGACATAATGATCTGTTCCCTTGCATACTTGGGCCTTAATTTTGTGATTCCACAATTTTATTTGCCATAAATAAAAAAGTAAGAAAACATACTTCCCTTAACAAAAGTTCCACTGATGATCTCTCAGAGAGACAACATTGTATATTCATACAATGGATTGCTAATCAGCAATTTAAAATGAAATAATTGGCTGGGCGCAGTGGCTCACACCTGTAATCCCAGCACTTTGGAAGGCCGAGGTGGGCAGATCACAAGGTCAGCAGATCGAGACCATCCTGGCCAACATGTTGAAATCCCGTGTCTACTAAAAAAAAAAAAAAAGAAAGAAAAAGAAAAAAAAAGAAAAAAATTAGCTGGGCGTGGTGGCGCGTGCCTGTAATCCCAGTTACTCTGGAGGCTGAGGCGAGAGAATCACTTGAACCAGGGAGTCCGAGGTTGCAGTGAGCCAAGATGCGCCACTGCACTCCAGCCTGGCGACAGAATAACACTCTGCCTCAAAAAAAAAAAAAAAAAAAAAAAAAAAAAAAAAAAAAAAAAAAAAAAAGAATTACTGATATTTAGGTTGGTGCAAAAGGAAGTTAAGTGCAGTTTTTGCCAAAGTAATGGCAAAAAACACAATAATCAGCTTTGCATCAACTTAATACATGTAACAATGTGAATAAATTTCACATTTTGCTGAGAAAAAAGGCCAGATACAAAAAGGTACATATTATATGATTCTACTGATGTATATGAATTTCTAAAACATGCAGAACTGCTCTATGCAGCAGTTCTCATACTCAGTTGTGCAACAGTTTCACCTGGAGAGCTTGTTAAAACACAATTTTCTGGGCCCTGCTCACAGAGTTTCCTATTCAGTTGTTCTGGGGTGGGAGCTGAGAATTTTTTTTTTTTAATATATCTGTCTTTTCTTTCTAGTTTTACATTATTTAACACTGTTTAACATCTGGTAGTCCAAGTTCCCTTTAGTATTATTATTATTATAAGTTTTCTTGGCTATTATTGGGCTAGGTGATATCTTTTATATATATATACATACTTTAAGTTCTAGGGTACATGTGCACAATGTGCAGGTTTGTTACATAGTTATGCACGTGCCATGTTGGTGTGCTGCACCCATTAACTCGTCATTTACATTAGGTATTTCTCCTAATGCTATCCCTCTCCCAGACCCCACCCCATGATAGGCCCCAGTATGCGATGTTCCCTGCCCTGTGTCCAAGTGTTCACAACAAACTGTCTCTCAGACCACAGTGCAGTCAAATTAGAACTCAGGATTAAGAAACTCACTCAAAACTGCACAACTACATGGAAACTGAACAACCTGCTCCTGAATGACTAATGGGTAAATAACAAAGAGAATTTGTGTTTCTAATAAGTTCCCAGATAATGCTGATGCTATTGGTTCGGGATCTACAATGTGAGAGCCACTGACAGATGGTGATGTAAGTCAGAACAGTGATTATCTGTTTGTGTGTGTATGTGTGTGTGGAGGGCAGGCAGTATTGATGGGGAAGGAGTGCGATGGAACTTGCTGGGATGTTGTAAGTGTTCTATATTTTGACCCAGGGTGGTGATCATGTAGCTACATATATAAGTAAAATGTTATACAGCTGTACCCTTCAGATTTGTGCCTTTTACTTCATGTATATCGTACCTTTAATTAGAGGAAAAAAACTGAACTTTTGAATCAAATTAAGTTTAAATTCCCATTTCTGCCACTTATCAATTCTGTGATGTTTGGTAAGTCACTTCACTTACATAAGCCCTGTTATTTTCATGTATAAAACAAGTTTATAATAGAACTACATCATAAGGTGGTGGTGAGAATTCAATAAGATCGTCCTTATATCTTATTTGGCACAGAGTAAATACTTCGTAAGTATTTGCTATTATTTTAAGATGCAATTCTAATTTATAGGTATCAAGTAATTTTTCTCTCTTCCCCAACCTCACACTCCTATTCCTCCTCTCCATTTGCATTGACATTCTTTATCTTAGAAAAGCCCTCATTCCTCATTTTTTAATACCACCTTGACTAGTAGAGCTTCTACTGAAACAAAGCTATTTCTTTTTCCATAATAATGATAGCAGGTCCTGGCCCGGTACCACCTGCCTTCCTGATCAGCAAATAAGCAGCTCTATCAATCAAGCCAGCTGTTTCTTGCTGCTCATCATGGGTACATAGTGTTTCCTGAATGTTACTGAGAGTCTCTGGACTAGGTAAACTACCCATGAAATACAACTCAACTTAGGTAAATAAGTTATAAACATGACTCAATGAAGACACCTCTCTGAGGAAATAATCCTGGCAATGGTTGGCTCTAAGGACACAAACTGAAGGTAAATATGTCCAGGTCACAGATTCAAGCTCTTTATCCCTGATTGCAGTTCTGCTGCAACTTACGGCCTCCATATTTTTTGCTTTTAGGCTCTTTGAATACAGCTACTTCTCAAAATCTACTCTACTGGGGGCGTTTTCCTAATTATCTTATTACTGCTCCCTCTTATTTCATGATATCAGGTAAAGCAGCACTTAGTTTGATTTAAGGCATGGCTGTCTGAGCCCTTTCTCTGGGCCAAGCACTGTGCCACCTGCTGCAGATACAGAACCAAAGTATACCTGTTCCCTATCCTTGAGCATTCTGAGAATGGGGTAAGAAAGCCATGTAAGTAGATGATGACAGATAAAGCAAGGTGTATCAAGATAATCCTGAAGAGAAACATCTAGATCTATATTGGAAGGCAAGGCCTATGGGAGGGGTGCTAAGAAATGTTTCTTGGAAGAATTCACCTTAAAAACATTTTAGAACAAGAAGTAGGCTAAATGCAAGAGCTCTTTCAGCATAAAGGAAGAAGAGACAGGATATTGTTTGGGTATTTGGATGGGGAAATAAAATTTAAGGATGAGATTTTATGTGTAGGCAGGTATGAAATATCCCAGAGATGATCAAGGAATGATGGGCTTGGTTGGGCCTAAAATAAGCATGGATAACCATTTTGCCAAGGGTCAGAGCTTATCCAAAGCAGAGTTGCATCAAGAAACTTTTTTGCCATACCTTTTTGTGTGCATACACCCTGCATGAATAAACCCCCAAATTAACCTTTCTGGGCCTGAGGATAAAGGCCCCAAGAGCATAGATGCTACTATTGAACTGGGAAGGACTTTGAACACAGCCCCATGACACATAGCTCAGAAAGCTATAGACACCTAATGAGTCCTGATCTGCTCTTCCCCACCCCTCCACCCAACTTAGGAAAAAATCATTTATAAATTGGGAGGTTGAAGAGCCAAGAATAGGTGCAATAAAATATGTTGCTTTTGAAGACTGATTTTGTGCTTATTAGTGGGGAAAAGCAGCCTCACTTTTATTGCAAAGCCCTGCATGTGATTAGACAGAGTGAAGACTCAACATTTTTTTCCAGTGTTTATATTAAAATGAATAAGGCATTTTGTTTTTCACAAGATTATTATGCAATGGCACAGCACATTTTTTTCCATCCCCCTATTTTATAAAGTTTTTCCTGTAGGCTGGCCTGTTATGTAACTCTAACCCTGGCCCTTTATAATTGATCATGTCTCAGAGGTACTAACTCTGTGTCCTCCAAGAAAGCACGTGAAATGCCATCTCTAAAAACTTGGGCCAGTACTCAGGATTCTATTAGAAGTCCCATTATTTATTCTCTGGCCATGATAATGATACCCTTTGAAAAGTGGTGACTGGGAAGAACAAACATTTCCCCCTTCCCCTTCATATTTAGAGATAAAAGGTCTGACCCAAATTTCACCCATATGTTATATGGAGGGTAGGTAACCTACAGTGAAAAGCACAAACAAAAACATTAAGAAGTGAAATTGTTGTATATGTATGTGTGTTTGTGTGTGTGTGCATGCGTATGTGTGTATTTAGAGAGAGAAAGAGGGAGAAAGTAAATCCTATATGAAAGCCCCCGAATCCTTTTTCTAAATCACAAGGCAAAAGAAATCCTTTAGTCAAAAGATATGTTTTGCTTCAAAGGAAAGTAATATTCTGCCATATATGTTACCAAAATAGCAATGTGATCTTGAACAAGTTAATTCAGTTTTCTGAGCTTCAGTTTCTTCATTTATAAAAAGAGTGAATAGAGAGTATCAAAAGACTTCTGGTTGTGATGTTTCATGTAATCTTAGATTGGAATTCCTCCATATTAATGAGAGATGAGGCTGAGGCAGAAAATGCTACAATGGCTCTCCTGGCCTACTCTGCAGATCTCACTGCAGTACAGGCTAATAGACCTACTTCAGTTACCATGGTTGGGTTCAGGGCTGCTGCACTGCCTAAGCTCTACTATGAGAAGTAACATATATGCAGGGGTCTGGATAGGTTTATAGGCTTTGTTTCATTCTTTAGCTGCAAGTTGTTACAGTACCCTTGTCAACTTTTCCACTAAGCATATTCTTGGCCTCAAGAAGAACCAGGTGAAAAGGAGGGCTGTAGGTTCAACTCCAAGTATGGATCATGATTTCCTGAGCCTACAATGACCATCCTTTCTCCTAGATGCTTCCTGTAGCATTCAATCTCTTTAGCACTCTATAGTACATACCTTTGTATTGCTTTTTTTTTTTTTTTTTTTTTTTTTTTTTTGAGACAGACTCTTGCTCTGTCACCCAGGTTGGAGTGCAGATTGTGCAGTGGCGCAATCTTGGCTCACTGCAACCTCTGCCTCCCAGGTTCAAGAGATTCTCCTGCCTAAGCTTCCTGAGTAGCTGGGACTACAGGCACCTGCCACCACACACACCCAGCTAATTTTTGTATTTTTAGTAGAGACGGGGTTTCACCATATTGGCCAGGATGGTCTCGATCTCTTGACCTCGTGATCTGCCCGCCTCAGCCTCCCAAAGTGCTGGGATTACAGGTGTGAGCCACTGTGCCCAGCCTGCATTGTATTTTTCATGTGTATTTCTCTCTCTCTCTGTGTGTGTGTGTGTGTGAGAGAGAGAGAGAGAGCGAGAGCAATAATCTGCCCAAGCAGTCTCTCAACTTCTTAGAATATAGACTGGTGTAGTCTACCACTTTCATCTGAGTGACATTATGAAATACTTCTTAAGCATACTGGCTCTGAAGCCATGCCCTCTGGCTTCAAATACCAGATGAATACTTACAAGATGTATGGGATTTAATGTGATATTGAACTTCTCTGAGATTCTGTTTTCTGATCCACAAAAATGTGAGTGGAAATAGTTTCTAACTCATAAGGATCTTGTGAAGATTTTATAGGTATAATGTGAAGATAAGTATACATGAAGATTTATTAGTAAAGAACTTAAAATATTGCCTGGTACATAAGTATTTAATGAATGCTAGCTACTATTACTATCTTAACATCTGAAAACTGAGTAAAAGCACATGTGGGCTAGAAATGATTAAGCCAATCTATTACTTACATTTGTTTTATTATTTTATGATTTACTTAAAAGCTTTCAACAGTAAAACATTTTCATCTAAATAATTGCAAGTAATGCAGACATCTAGAAATTGAATAGGTAATGTGACCCTTCAAATCTCCCCCCACTACCAACACTCATATCCTTCCAGAGTTTTTTAATGCAAATGTAAGTATATACCATTTGGGTATTAAAATTGATATCATGTACTCTACTGTAACTTGATTTTATATCTCAACAATGAATCACTGGAATACTTCCATGTTTCTGCACCTAATACACTTAATTTTTAAATGGCTGTATAATTATCACATGAATGTGCTTTAATGCTTAACCATTCTACAGTCAATCTATTACAACTAACTATCCAATAATCAGCTTTTGTATGTCTCCAAATGCACATAGCGGTATGTTTCTGGCACATATACATAGAAGTGGAAGTGCTGAGTGGATGCAAAGGTCTGTTTTAATATTTCATAGAAGCTGTCAAACTATCTTCCGAAGGGTTGTGCCTATTTATGTTCCTACAAGCAGTGTACATAAGTGTATTTTCTCCACATCCTCTCCAACATTTATAAGTGCTTATTTTTTCTCTGTTTGAATAGCTAAAATGGTACTGTGGTACTGTAGTCTTGGCTGGGAATGGGAACTTTTCCCCAACTGCTAGTGACAACTCACATTGAAAATCTCACCCAACTAAGTAGCCACTTTCTTGGTGCACAAGAATGGCTCTGTAGGAGCATACTGAAGGGCCTTTTGCCATATTTGATAGTGATTAGAGTGCCAGTGCCAACTGCATTTGATGCTGCCATCATGTTTTGGTGTCCATCCCATTCTTCCAGGCACTGCAGAAAGTTGCTATCTGAGACATTGTGCACAAGCCATTTGTAGAGACTGTATCATCTTTGCTTACAGAATTGCATCATGTTTTTGGTGCTGCTATATCTTCATTAGGATCAATATTTCATAGGTTGTGGCTCCTGTCCCTCTAGAATTTGTACCCCAATGTAGCCTCTTCCATCCAGGAGAAGGAATGGAACTAGGATTTTCCAAAATCTATGTTCCAGGAACTGTATTATGCACTTTACATATGTTATCATACTAAAGCTTCACAACTCTGAAGCAGAGTTTTATATTGTTATCATCCTTATGTTATAGATCAGAGAACTGAAACTGAGGCAAAGCAAAATTAAGTAACTTGCCCAAGACCACACAGGTAGTAAGTGGAAGAGCCAAGACTACAAAGTAGGGTTGTCGCTTTCCAAAGCCCGTGATCTTTCTGTTGCACCGTATTTTCTCAATTTTCTGGAAGCATATTTTTCCATTACCAGAGTTCTTATTTAAGAACACCTTGATGAAATATTTTGTAAAATGAATTCATTAACCAATTAATTCCCACTGTGAGGGAAGTGTTGTTTTGTGTTTCTGAAGTTAGAAAAACATTCTGAAAGCAAGCACTTTCTTTTCTCACTATGAAGTCTTAGATTTATTTAGAGAACTTTCTATGGACTTTGTTCAGACTGCTGAGCATTCGACTATGGCTCCTTGTATCACTGTTCAGAATTCAAGTAGCAGCGTATTTGAGGTGAGGAGGAATAATCAATGCTAAAAAAGCAAAACCAACTGGCTTTTCAGAAATTCTGTCCCTGTCAAGATAGAGGTGCTCTGAGTCAGGCTGTGAATTAAAGAGAGGTAAAGCCAGTTTTTGACTCTCTTGCCTGCCTCTGCCTCTCCCCAAAAGTTAGAGGTACTATCTCCCTCAGTTACCCAGAACCCAAGCATTAACCTTACCCTCCATCTCTGCCATCCCATCACCCCCTAAATAGGGCCCCTCACTCTTCTATCCCATGTTTCAGATTTAAGCTCAGAGTAAAATTGAATAAACTGGGGCTTCCTCAGATTCCACCTTAGTATATAGCTACAGCTAAGGAACCAATGACGTCTAACACCTTTCCCAAAGGGCACTGGCACTTTAACAATAAACTTCTAAAAATACCATGCCCTAGAAATTTGTCTAACCTACCTTAGTTTCCCACATTGTAATTAAGCACAGATCCAAACAAAGAGACAAAGATTGGAGAAAGTACAGATTTATCTCATCTCCTCCTGTACATGATGCACACATATCCATAGAGGGCTGCTCTGTTCCACCCACACTCAACACCTAGAACAGCCTTTTTATCCTGACAGACAAATTAATAGTAATTTGTATGACAAATTACTATTAATATATTTCTAGCACAAAAGTAGCCAATTTCCCTAGTATTGTACCTTTGGGTATCATTAAGGTCTTTCAGTGGTCATATTTCAAAGCTGAATCTTACACTCTTGACCTATCAAGATTGTGTCATTGAACCTGGACCATCCCATTGCATGGAACCTTGGAAGGAAAAAAAGGACATTAATAAATATACAGGCACATTGGCCCAGGTTATTTGTTTCTATGGAAAATTACATATCTTTATCAAACTATGTATGAATCCACTTTTAAAGTCTAACAGAGAGAGAAATGCTAAAAGTTGACTTGGCTGCATATTGTAGCAATTCACAAATAACATGACCTAGGTAGTTATCTGCCACACCCAAGGATGTGGTCAGCCTTCACTGAATTAACCTGACTTGAAGGTGGTAGTATTGGGTAGTGGCTAAGAATGTAGTCTCTGAAGCCAGACACACTTAGATTTGAATCATGGCTCTGCCAGTTACTATCTATGTGATCTCAAGTAGGTCATGTAGCTCAGTTTTCTCATTTATAAAATGGGAATGATAATAGTGTTTACCTCATAGGGTTAGTTGTGAAGATTAAACAAGTAAAAAATAAATTTAAAATGCCTGAAATAGAGTAAGCTCTCAATAATCACTGGCTACTGATAACAACATGAATTCTACATATTTTCTTACATACTACAAGTTATGGGCTGGGGATCCAAAGTTGTGTAAGCCACAGACCTAATTTGGAGCAGTTAATCATCTATCTATCTCCATCTCAGATGGCTAAAACCATGTGAAATTTGCTGCTGAGAAGACCTGCTAAATATAAATCCCCATTTATGGAAGCTTTTGTGTTTTAGCAACCCTACCCACAATAACAAATTGGCTTTCTGCCTTCAGATTACAAATGGTACAGCCTAGCAAGCCAGATTGGAGAAAAAAGTCTCTTGCTAAGAATCACCTCTAATGGAGCTGTTACTCCCTTTGACCTTTACCTAGTATTTGCTAAAGAGAATCTCCAGAAAGCAAAAAGGTGTTCAAAAACCTCTCTAGTTTTCTAAGATAAGGAAGCTGCCACCATCCTCAGGCTGAGAGTTATGCAGCTGCTGTTTTGAGAGCCCCCAACTAAACTGGGGTCTCAGTAGCAAAGGAGCTGGCCACTATGCCCTAATGGAAAATGAAAGGGAGTTGGACATGGGTGTTTACTGTGTGCCTTTCATGGTATACTTCTTTTACTTGGTAGACAGCCTAATGACTACTTGTTCCACCTGTGATTAGGAGGTACCTCACATGCAAAACTGTATGCTGGCAGATTCCTTCCTGGGTCTTGTCTGACCTGTTTTTAGGTTACGCCTGCCTGACTGGTGTTCCTCTAGTGTTTAAAAATCAACTTTGTGTCCCAGAGAAGACCCAGCCTGGGGTAGCCTCTAGTTCTTCAAGTGGAAGTTGCACATTCAATCCACCACCACAGTAGGAAATAAGTTAAAAGACTTTTAGTTGCCTGGGCAATGAAGGCATAATGAGTCAGAAGAGCAGTACTGTCTCCCCAAAATCACACAAGGCAAGAAGAAAGAGGCAGAGGGAGAGAAGATAAGGGAATAGGATGTGGGTCACTTTAAATTCATGGGCAAATGCCTTAATAGTGTGTTTAAAGGAAGCAGTGGGAAAGTCAGGAGCCCAGTTTGCTAGACAGGAGAAATATATCTAAGTTCTTATCTCTGGCCACCTACTGGAGCAATTTGAGTGTGGTATAGAACTAGAAACTGTGGCAAGGGTGACTAAGCCCTGCTTCTTGTAGGAGAGAGTTAAACCTGCATTCAAAATGGATGCCAAGGCAATATTAAATTATAAGAATTCACTACAGTTGCCTAGTGGTCATTAACTGTTTTTTTCCCAGTTTACATGAGAACCACTCTTGTGACAGGATAGTCACCTATGGACACTTACCACTTTCTCTCAGAAATAAAACTGCAATACATCAGAGTTGAAAAGATCTTTACAGGCTGAGCATGAGGCTATTGAATTAGAGCCTACTCGACAAATTAGGAAACAGAAGCCCAAAAATGAAAGGTGACTTTGCCCAGTGAAAACCTGGTAAAATTCAGCCTAGAACTCTATCTCCTGGTTCACAGTTTAGTCCTTGAGGAATTTAGCTCCAGAGCAAAATTCTATGTTGCTCTTTCATGCCTGACCATAGGCAATTGCAAAACTTTGCTTGCAAGCCTCATGGAGAGAAGCTGCCCTCCCCACAGCCAGGGCCTTGCAATTTTCTGGGGGGAGTTACAGTAAAGGCTCAGGCTGACCCCTTCAAGCCTTCCATGCTCACATGTATCTCCATGCCCAGCTAAAGCATCTCTATTTGGAGACCTCCTTATTGGGGGTTTCAACTGAGGCACTTACAGGCATCTCTGCCTAGGTCTTGGCTGAAACACTTTTCTCTGCTTTGACTGAGTACCTTTGCACTCCTAGCCCTTCCTGCTGTCCTTATCTCCAGCTCACAGGTCTATAAACAGGAAGAAACCATTAGTTTGTGGCTCTTTTGCAGTGAGAACTACCCTCATCTGCACTGCATCCATCTGACCCTTGCCCGGAGCCCTTCCAAGGGAGAAATGGAACACTAGGGAGTTGGCATCATTTTTGCCTCTTGTTTGCACTTTAACAGGAAGTAAATAAAAACTTGATTGTTACTTTCACTGTGGCTTATTTTTTTAATTGACCACCTGGACAGGTGGCAGCTTGAGTCCACTTTCTAATCTACTATTTCTGATCTCCTGCCTCAGGATACCAGGAGTGGAACATAAGGATCAGCAAGATGGTAAAAGGTTCCACTGATTGTCCCCCATTCAAGGACACCAAATTAAGAACTATCTACACCAAAAGAGCACTTCATAGGAACCCAAAATCAGACGAGTACTCACAGTACCTGGTTTTATCTTCATATTGCTGAAAGCTCTGAAGAGGCATGAAAATCAGTCTTGAATCACAGACACCACCCTTCCTCCATTTCCCAGGTAGTGGCTACGTGATGCAGAGAGAGAATCTACACACTCGGGACAGGGAGAATTCATTGAATTCTGCATGGAATTCAGTGCTATGCTGTTATAGTGGAAAGCAAACCCAGAACAAACTCAGCTGGTACCTGCCCATGGAGTGGGTATTTAAACCAACTCAAGCCAGAAAGGAATCACCTGTCCCAATGGTCAGCACTTGAGTTCTGGCAAACTTCACTACCATAGGCTGGAGTGCTCTGGGCCCTAAATGATACTTGATGGGTAGAATGCTGAACTGGGCTCAGAGTCAGTGGACTAAGCAGGGGAACACAACCTACTGAGACACCAGCTGGGGCCACTAAGGAAGTGCTGGCATCACCCCTCCACTAACCTCACACTGCACAGTTCATGGCTCAAAAAGAGACCCTATCCTTCCACTTGAGGAGAGAGAAGACTGAGGAGGCCTTTGTCTTGCATCTTAGATACTACCTCAAGCACAGCAAGACAGGGCAACAGTCAGAGTTGTGAGGCCCATTTTTCAGGCCCCAGCTCCCAGATGACATTTCTAGAAACACCCTGGGCCAGAAGGGCCTGTTGCCTGTAATGAAAGGACCCAGTTTTGGTGGGATCACACGTGAACTGAAGAGCCCTTGGTCTCCAAATAACCAGCAGCAACACCCAAGTACTACAGTGAGGGTCTCGGGTGAGCCTCTGAGCGTTGTTGGCTTCAGGTGAGACTCGGCACATTCCCAGCTGTGATGGCTATGGGGTAAAACACCTTCTGCTTCACAGTTGAAGAAATACTGAATTAAAAGAAATAGTCTTCAAAATATGACTCTACATGGAAAAAACCTATTAGTCTACACACACACACACAGAATTTATATACCTTGAAATATCTAAATAGGTTGGATAGGTTCCCAACCTGCTTTTATTTTATTTTTATTTATTTATTTATTTATTTAAGACAGAGTCTCTGTCACTCGGGCTGGAATGCAGAATTATGTGGAGACCATTTCAAAATGCATATTACTGGGTTTCAATTCTTATATTTAGAAAAACCTAAAGACTCCAACAACAACAACAACAAACTATTAGAACTCATCAACAAATTCAGTAAAGTTGCATGGTACAAAATCAACATACAAAAATCAGTATTTTTATATGACAATAGTAAACAATCTGAAAAAGAAATCAAGACAGTAATTCCTTTTACACTAGCTACAAATAAAATACCTAGGAATTAACCAAACAAGTGAAAGACCTCTACAAGGAAAACTGTAAAACGTTGATGCAAGAGATTGAAGAGGAAAACCATGGAAAGATATTTCATGTTTGTGGATCGGAAGACTCAATATTATTGAAATCTCCATACTACCCAATGCAATCTACAGAGGTAATCCAATCTTTATCAAAATACCAGTGAAATTCTCCACAGAAAGGAAAAAAGAGTCCTAAAAGTTATGTGGAACCACAAAAGACGCAGAAGAGCCAAAGTTATCCTAAGCAAAAACAACAAAATTGGAGGAATCACATTACCTGATTTCGAATTACACTAAAAAGCTGTAGTAACCAAAACAGCATGATTCTGGCATAAAAACAGATACATAGACCAGAGGAACAGAATAGAGAACCTAGAAACAAATCCATACATCTACTGCGAACTCATTTTTATCAAAGGTCCTAGAACATACGTTAGGGAAATAACAGTCTCTTCAATCAGTGGTGCTGGGAAAACTGGAATCCATATACAGAAGAATAAAACTAGACTGGTATCTCTCGCCATATTGAAAAATCCAATAAAAATAGATTAAAGACAAATCTAAGACCTCAAAATATGAGACTACTACAAAAAATTGGGGAAACTCTGCAAGACATTGATCTGGGCAAAGACTTCTTGAGCAGTACCCCAGAGGCAAGGAGAAACGTGACCTTTGTATACTCTTGGTGGGAATGTAAATTAGTACAACCACTATAGAGAACAGTTTGGAGGTTTCTGAAAAAAACTAGAAACTGAGCTACTATATGATTCAGCAATCCCATTCCTAGGCATATACCCAAAATAAATGAAATCAATATATCAAAGGGATATCTGCACTCCCATGTTTGTTGCAGCACTGTTTACAATAGCCAATATTTGTTTTTGTTGTTTTTTTTTAAATTATTTTTTATTATTATACTTTAAGTTCTAGGGTACATGTACATAACGTGCAGGTTTGTTACATATGTATACTTGTGCCATGTTGCTGTGCTGCACCTATCAACTCGTCAGCACCCATCAACTCGTCATTTATATCAGGTATAACTCCCAATGCAATCCCTCCCCCCTCCCCCCTCCCCATGATAGGCCCCGGTGTGTGACGTTCCCCTTCCCGAGTCCAAGTGATCTCATTGTTCAGTTCCCACCTATGAGTGAGAACATGCGGTGTTTGGTTTTCTGTTCTTGTGATAGTTTGCTAAGAATGATGGTTTCCAGCTGCATCCATGTCCCTACAAAGGACACAAACTCATCCTTTTTTATGGCTACATAGTATTCCATGGTGTATATGTGCCACATTTTCTTAATCCAGTCTGTCACTGATGGACATTTGGGTTGATTCCAAGTCTTTGTACAGTAGCCAATATTTGGAAGCAACCTAAGTGCTCATCAACAGGTGAATGGATTAAAAAATGTGGTACATATACACAATGGAGTACTATTCAACCATAAAAAACAATGAGATCCTGTCATTTGAAACAATAGGAATGAAACTGAAGGTCAGTATTTTAAGTGAAATAAGCTAGGCACAGAAAAACAAACATCACATGTTCTTATATATCTGTGGGAGCTAAAAATTAAAGCAATTGAACTCATGGAGTATAAAGTTTACCAGAGGCTTGGAGGGCTAGTAAGGGGTAAGGGGTGTGGGGGAAGTGGGATGGTTAACAGGTACAAATTAATAGTTAGAATAAAAAGACCTAGTATTTGCTAGCACAACAGGGTGACTATAGTCAAAATAATTTAATTACTCATTTTAAAATTACTAAAATACAATTGGATTTTTTGAATCACAAAGGATAAATGCTTGAGGTGATGGATACTCTATTTACTCTGATGTGATTATTATGCATTGCATGCCTGTATCAAAATATGTCATGTAATACATAAATATATACGCCTACTATGTACTCACAAAAATTTTTTTTAAATTTTAAAAAGAATACTAACAGTTATTTAGAAGGAAGACTATCTTGTCACATTTAAAAGTAACTTCATGTAGTGTAGAATCTCTAAATTAAATATATCGTTATGAATTTTTAATCCATAGATTCCTTATTTTTGTGGTTTTCAAGATTGTAGCATAAGAATTATGTGGAGACCTTTTACATTGATATTATTGGGTTTTACAGCTAGACATTTTGATTTAGTAGATTTAGAATAGAGATCATGAATCTGCATTTTAAACAAGGTTCATAGCTGAAGGAATACTGAATTAAGACAAATAGTCCTCAAAATAAAACTCTACATGGAAAAAACCTATTACTCTGTACACACACACTCAATTTATATACCTTGAAATATGTAAATAGGTTAGATAGATTCCCAACCAGCTTTTATTTTATTTTATTTTTTTGACATAGAGTCTCCCTCTGGCACCCAGGCTGGAGTGCAGTGGTATGATCTCAGCTCACTGCAACCTCCACCTCCCGGGTTCAAGCTATTCTCCTGCCTCAGCCTCCCAAGTAGCTGAGATTACAGGCACTTGCCACCACACCCAGCTAATTTTTGTATTTTTAGTAGAGATGGGATTTCACCATGTTGGTCAGGCTGGTCTCGAACTCCTAAACTCAGGTGATCCACCTACCTCAGCCACCCAAAGTGCTGGGATTGCAGGTGTGAACCACTGCGCCAGGCCCCAACCTGCCTTTAACCAGATATTTGATATCTACTAGGCACTCAGTGGAATTTATTAGAACTATCTTTACTAAAATATTTAAAAATATCAGACACAATGGGGAATTCTTAGTAATAACCTTTCCACGGGAAATCTCAAAGTTTGTGTGGCAGGCTGAACTTAGCAGAATCAATTCAAGCCTGCTTGATGCCATATTCCAGTGAGAGAAGCTGTTTTTGTGTAAAAGACAAATGTCTGACAATCTCAAATAAGAGCAAGAAGATCCCAAATTGAGCCAAAGCTCTAGGGAGGTAGAATTGATGGAAGGCCTTAATTAGGTATTCTTAAGGTTCTCAGACTTTACCTAGTACTACAAAGGGAATCATAGGCTTCCCTTCTGATCTCTTTTGAACTCAGTGCCTCATCAGCAATTACAAATACAAATCTGTGGATGCTTACTCTCCTGCTTTAAATTTTCATTAGTTCCTCAATGACTACTGGGTAAAGTATAAAGTCTTTAACTTTGATACTGGTGAAAACAATTTTAGATCTCTTTTCCCACCATTTTTACCACACACTTTAGCTACTTCTTAAAATTCCCAGTAATTCTATGATCTTTCATTGTTCTCTGCTTTTGTTAATACTATTTCCCCTGCCTAGAATGGCTTTCTTATAAATCTCTCATGAATTTTCACTCATTCTTCCAGATACACCTTAAAATTTACCTCTTTTATGAAGCCTTTCATGGCACAAAATAATGCTGGAGAGTCTTGCTGGAATTCTCTCCTTCGGCTCAGTGGAGACTTTGCGCCTACTGTATAGAAGCTACTTGAAGAATACATGTAATTCTGGCCTAGTAAATAAAAATACTAGACTCTAGAAGGGCAGAAATACTGTCTTTTATCCATATGTCTTACTGACTATTAAAAATAACACTGATACTAAAGTCATTGTCTCTAAGTTCATTCCTCCTTCTAAACTCCTGATTGTAAATTATGACATCATTATCTTAGTCTCTCAAATTCAAAGGTGCAGACTTCTCTGATTCTCTTCTCTCCCTCTATACAACCCATGTCCACTTAGTCTTTGTGATCTACAACTTATACCTTAGAGTCATCTCTCAAATCAATCATTGTCATCCCACCCTCACTAACATCACTTCTTGGCTAGATTATTGCAACAGCTCTTAAACAGTCTTCCCTCCTCCAGTATTGTCACCTTTTTATCCACGCTCCAGGCTCCTACCAGAGTAATATTTCCAAAATGCAAAACTGACCATGTTACTATTGGAACTCAAATCCTCTAATAGCTCCCCATCATCTTCACTATAAAGTCCAAAAATGTTATCATGGCATGCAGTGGCCTTTCACTTTTGACCTAAACTATATTTCTGGGCTTGTCTTTTGCTATGCATCCAAGAAATATTATATCATATAAACTCAATATTTTGTACAGATCTTGGGGCACACATGAAATTTCAACAAACTATGTTTCGGCACATGTGGAGTTTTTATGTCTTCACCGGTTTTCCATGCTTTCTGCCCCAACTTATACTGATTCTTCAATATCTAGCCCATATTATGTCATCTTGTGAAGTTTCAAGTCTCATTCAAACTCCACAAAGCTGAATTAGTCCAGTAATTATTTCTTTGTGTCTGCAATCATGTTTTATAAATACTTATGGCACTTACCTGGAAATAAGTCTGTATTTTCCATTAGACTATGAGCTGTTCCAGGATAGTGATCTGCCTTCATTCATCTCTATTGTACTCTATACCTACTGCAGAGTCTAACCCAAAGTCATTCCAAAAACATCCACTTAGTGCCTCCTAACTGTATTTTTAACAGCTCTTACTGCCAAAGGGGGCACAGAAATTCAGTAAATGCTTGTTGAGGAATTAATTCCCCTGCTGGGTTCTAAGAAGCCTCCAGTTTGTGACAAATTTCTCTCAATGGCATATGAAGTTATAACACATTTTTAAAAATTTTTTTGGTAGAAATCTTAGCTAAACATTAAAAGTTGGTTTATTTTTGTTTTTGTAACTGAGGAAGTGACTATGTACTAAAGCAGAACTGTCATATAAATCAAGCCAAACAACCAAATGAAAATGGAAACAAATCAGTTATGATACTTGGATTAAATGTGTTCATGTCCACCTGAAGAAATGACATTAAATGATATGGTCAGCCTAGTAGCTTGCATCTCCTACTTAAAATAGACAAACCAGCCATTAGAAAATCCATCATCATAGGTTATTTGTATATGATGTTTTCTTATCTATTGCCTCATTTGATTTGCACAGCAATGCTGGGAAATTGACAGGAAGGTTTTTACTACATTTCTTTGTCTCTAAAATGGCTTAAATTATGAGATGAACGATCAATTTAATTATCACTTTTCTAAGAAAACTTAAATATTATGTTAAATGGAACATAAGACTTATTCTGATTTCAGAGACTTTAAAGTATGAAAACAAAACTTTTGTATTAGACCTGAGGACATGTGGTATGATCTCCTTTTGAAAATAGGAAAAAATTTGGCCTGGAAGACTAAGACTCATGTCACACAGTTATTAAATAAGAGATACAGAGAAATCTTTTTTATTCTACTAGATTTTCCTAATGTCTGGTCAATGGAATAATAATCTTGTAGGAATGTTAATAAAAGGAGAAAGCTGTAATTAACTCAATTTGAGAAACTCAACATTAAAAAATAGCTTTCTTTACTTCTCAGAGCTTTTGCTATGCTAATTAATGTCCATTATGAATTTCCAAGATAGGACTATACTAGACAGCATTGAGCAAGTTATTAGACCATATAATCTTTTTATCCCTCTTATAAAGTATCCTGTGGGACTAGTGTTCTATGGAATGCACTTTGGAAAGCTACACTATACCAAGACAGAATTGTATTAGCCTCCAAAAGGAATGAACCATAACTCTCAATTTGTTTACTGTCACTTTCAGAGATCATATATGGTAAAGCATTAAGTGGCAAATTCAATTGCCAGAACCTTGACTCAATTCAGCTGTTAAAAATGCTGAGGCGGGATGTTCCATTCAAGAAAAACTGAGAAAGTAGCCATCAACATCATCATCAGCCAAAGTGTTACTAATCTAACATTTGTTATATAAAAAATATTACCCAGAAACAATCAGGGTTCTCTAAAGACAGTCTCCCACTAGGAATATAACATTTTTCTTCATTTGGAAAAACAATATCATTGAAAATGTCTAGCAAATTTTTCGTGTTGCATTTTGGGAACTCCTATAGATATGTCTACTAGTCACCAGAAACTTTAATTCATTCACCCAGCAAATAATTCCTGAGTGCCTAGCATTTGCCAGGCACTATGCTGAGCAATGGGGATACAATGGTAAACAGGACAGCTAAATCTGTGCCTTCATGATGCCCACAGTCTAGTCTAGGAAACATTGATATATAAAATACCACCAAATAAACATTTCAGCCAAGTCTGGACATGCAAAGTGCTGCAGAGCATGTGACATTTACCTGCAAAATTCATATCCTAAAAAGTCTCAGACTGAAATACCTGAATCAGGGATGCTAAAAGAAAGCCAAGGGCTTACCTTAATAGAATGATTGGCCCAGCTTTTCCGCTTACATTGCCAGCAAAGTGCTGCTCTTACCAATGCAGCCTGATTCCAAAGACAAACAAAAATATCTAACATATTTGCTTATGCCACAATTTTATCGGCACTCCCAGTAAAGAAAACAATAATATTTTTAAATGTCTTTACAGAAATCTACTTGCCAGGTCCTGATTAGCAATTGTTTGTTTCAAAGATATTAGAATTTTCTCTACGTTTAGTAATCCAGTGGGCTCACCATAAGGAAATTAGAGATATAAAATACCTGCTAGACTGCTACCAATCTGTCTCTCAGCAAGTGCCAAATAGCAGCAAAAACACTGAGTCTCTCACAGCATTAAAACATTAAACACTATTTTGCTGACTAGAGTTTCCTTTGTCTTTTCTTTTTATTTATATGCTACCTTATATGTTTCTCCATTTTGATACAGAATGATACATTTATCTAATAACTTCCTTCACTGATTAAACGTTTTATATTGTTTTTATTCTAAAATGATATACTATAATTATTCAAATATCTGTAGACCAAGTGAACTCTCTCTGTCTTTTTCATTTTGATGAAATTCAGTAGTTCCCTCTTATCCATGATTTTTATTGTGGCTTCAGTTACCTGTGGTCAACTGTGGTCAGAAATATTTATTTTTCATCTTTTTATTATTATTATTATTATACTTGAAGTTCTAGGGTACATGTGCATAACGTGCACGTTTGTTACATATGTATACTTGTGCCATGTTGCTGTGCTGCACCCATCAACTCGTCATTTACATCAGGTATAACTCCCAATGCAATCCCTCCCCCCTCCCCCCTCCCCATAATAGGCCCTGGTGTGTGATGTCCCCCTTCCCGAGTCCAAGTGATCTCATTGTTCAGTTCCCACCTATGAGTGAGAACATGCGGTGTTTGGTTTTCTGTTCCTGTGATAGTTTGTTAAGAATGATGGTTTCCAGCTGCATCCATGTCCCTACAAAGGACACAAACTCATCCTTTTTTATGGCTGCATAGTATTCCATGGTGTATATGTGCCACATTTTCTTAATCCAGTCTGTCACTGATGGACATTTGGGTGGATTCCAAGTCTTTGCAATTGTGAATAGTGCCGCAATGAACATACGTGTGCATGTGTCTTTATAGCAGCATGATTTATAATCCTTTGGGTATATACCCAGTAATGGGATGGCTGGGTCATATGGTACATCTAGTTCTAGATCTGAGGAATCGCCATACTGTTTTCCATAATGGTTGAATTAGTTTACAATCCCACCAACAGTGTAAAAGCGTTCCTATTTCTCCACAACCTCTCCAGCACCTGTTGTTCCCTGACCTTTTAATGATTGCCATTCTAACTGGTGTGAGATGGTATCTCATTGTGGTTTTGATTTGCATTTCTCTGATGGCCAGTGATGATGAGCATTTTTTCATGTGTCTGTTGGCTGTATGAATGTCTTCTTTTGAGAAATGTCTGTTCATATCCTTTGCCCACTTTTTGATGGGGTTGTTTTTTTCTTGTAAATTTGTTTGAGTTCTTTGTAGGTTCTGGATATTAGCCCTTTGTCAGATGAGTAGATTGCAAAAATTTTCTCCCATTCTGTAGGTTGCCTGTTCACTCTGATGGTAGTTTCTTTTGCTGTGCAGAAGCTTTTTAGTTTAATGAGATCCCATTTGTCAATTTTGGCTTTTGCTGCCGTTGCTTTTGGTGTTTTAGACATGAAGTCTTTGCCCATGCCTATGTCCTGAATGGTACTACCTAGGTTTTCCTCTAGGGTTTTTATGGTGTTAGGTCTAACATTTAAGTCTCTAATCCATCTTGAATTAATTTTCGTATAAGGAGTAAGGAAAGGATCCAGTTTCAGCTTTCTACTTATGGCTAGCCAATTTTCCCAGCACCATTTATTAAATAGGGAATCCTTTCCCCATTTCTTGTTTTTCTCAGGTTTGTCAAAGATCAGATGGCTGTAGATGTGTGGTATTATTTCTGAGGACTCTGTTCTGTTCCATTGGTCTATATCTCTGTTTTGGTACCAGTACCATGCTGTTTTGGTTACTGTAGCCTTGTAGTATAGTTTGAAGTCAGGTAGCGTGATGCCTCCAGCTTTGTTCTTTTGACTTAGGATTGTCTTGGAGATGTGGGCTCTTTTTTGGTTCCATATGAACTTTAAAGCAGTTTTTTCCAATTCTGTGAAGAAACTCATTGGTAGCTTGATGGGGATGGCATTGAATCTATAAATTACCTTGGGCAGTATGGCCATTTTCACGATATTGATTCTTCCTATCCATGAGCATGGTATGTTCTTCCATTTGTTTGTGTCCTCTTTTATTTCACTGAGCAGTGGTTTCTAGTTCTCCTTGAAGAGGTCCTTTACATCCCTTGTAAGTTGGATTCCTAGGTATTTGATTCTCTTTGAAGCAATTGTGAATGGAAGTTCATTCATGATTTGGCTCTCTGTTTGTCTGTTACTAGTGTATAAGAATGCTTGTGATTTTTGCACATTAATTTTGTATCCTGAGACTTTGCTGAAGTTGCTTATCAGCTTAAGGAGATTTTGGGCTGAGACAATGGGGTTTTCTAAATATACAATCATGTCATCTGCAAAGAGGGACAATTTGACTTCTTCTTTTCCTAACTGAATACCCTTGATTTCTTTCTCTTGCCTGATTGCCCTAGCCAGAACTTCCAACACTATGTTGAATAGGAGTGGTGAGAGAGGGCATCCCTGTCTTGTGCCAGTTTTCAAAGGGAATTTTTCCAGTTTTTGCCCATTCAGTATGATATTGGCTGTGGGTTTGTCATAAATAGCTCTTATTATTTTGAGGTACGTTCCATCAATACCGAATTTATTGAGCGTTTTTAGCATGAAGGGCTGTTGAATTTTGTCAAAAGCCTTTTCAGCATCTATTGAGATAATCATGTGGTTCTTGTCTTTGGTTCTGTTTATATGCTGGATTATGTTTATTGATTTGCGAATGTTGAACCAGCCTTGCATCCCAGGGATGAAGCCCACTTGATCATGGTGGATAAGCTTTTTGATGTGCTGCTGAATCCGGTTTGCCAGTATTTTATTGAGGATTTTTGCATCGATGTTCATCAGGGATATTGGTCTAAAATTCTCTTTTTTTGTTGTGTCTCTGTCAGGCTTTGGTATCAGGATGATGTTGGCCTCATAAAATGAGTTAGGGAGGATTCCCTCTTTTTCTATTGATTGGAATAGTTTCAGAAGGAATGGTACCAGCTCCTCCTTGTAACTCTGGTAGAATTCAGCTGTGAATTCATCTGGTCCTGGACTTTTTTTGGTTGGTAGGCTATTAATTATTGCCTCAATTTCAGAGACTGCTATTGGTCTATTCAGGGATTCAACTTCTTCCTGGTTTAGTCTTGGGAGAGTGTAAGTGTCCAGGAAATTATCCATTTCTTCTAGATTTTCTAGTTTATTTGCATAGAGGTGTTTATAGTATTCTCTGATGGTAGTTTGTATTTCTGTGGGGTCGGTGGTGATATCCCCTTTATCATTTTTTATTGCATCTATTTGATTCTTCTCTCTTTTCTTCTTTATTAGTCTTGCTAGCGGTCTGTCAATTTTGTTGATCTTTTCAAAAAACCAACTCCTGGATTCATTGATTTTCTGGAGGGTTTTTTGTGTCTCTATCTCCTTCAGTTCTGCTCTGATCTTAGTTATTTCTTGCCTTCTGCTAGCTTTTGAATGTGTTTGCTCTTGCTTCTCTAGTTCTTTTAATTGCGATGTTAGAGTGTCAATTTTAGATCTTTCCTGCTTTCTCTTGTGGGCATTTAGTGCTATAAATTTCCCTCTACACACTGCTTTAAATGTGTCCCAGAGATTCTGGTATGTTGTATCTTTGTTCTCATTGGTTTCAAAGAACATCTTTATTTCTGCCTTCATTTCGTTATGTACCCAGTAGTCATTCAGGAGCAGGTGGTTCAGTTTCCATGTAGTTGAGCGGTTTTGATTGAGTTTCTTAGTCCTGAGTTCTAGTTTGATTGCACTGTGGTCTGAGAGACAGTTTGTTACAATTTCTGTTCTTGTACATTTACTGAGGAGTGCTTTACTTCCAATTATGTGGTCAATTTTGGAATAAGTGCGATGTGGTGCTGAGAAGAATGTATATTCTGTTGATTTGGGGTGGAGAGTTCTATAGATGTCTATTAGGTCTGCTTGGTGCAGAGATGAGTTCAATTCCTGGATATCCTTGTTAACTTTCTGTCTCGTTGATCTGTGTAATGTTGACAGTGGAGTGTTGAAGTCTCCCATTATTATTGTATGGGAGTCTAAGTCTCTTTGCAAGTCTCTAAGGACTTGCTTTATGAATCTGGGTGCTCCTGTATTGGGTGCATATATATTTAGGATAGTTAGTTCTTCCTGTTGAATTGATCCCTTTACTATTATGTAATGGCCTTCTTTGTCTCTTTTGATCTTTGATGGTTTAAAGTCTATTTTATCAGAGACTAGTATTGCAACCCCTGCTTTCTTTTGTTCTCCATTTGCTTGGTAAATCTTCCTCCATCCCTTTATTTTGAGCCTATGTATGTCTCTGCATGTGAGATGGGTCTCCTGAATACAGCAGACTGATGGGTCTTGACTCTTTATCCAGTTTGCCAGTCTGTGTCTTTTCATTGGAGCATTTAGTCCATTTACATTTAAGGTTAAGATTGTTATGTGTGAACTTGATCCTGCCATTATGATATTAACTGGTTATTTTGCTCGTTAGTTGATGCAGTTTCTTCCTAGCCTCGATGGTCTTTACATTTTGGCATGTTTTTGCAATGGCTGGTACCGGTTGTTCCTTTCCATGTTGAGTGCTTCCTTCAGGGTCTCTTGTAAGGCAGGCCTAGTGGTGACAAAATCTCTAAGCATTTGCTTATCTGTAAAGGATTTTATTTCTCCTTCACTTATGAAACTTAGTTTGGCTGGATATGCAATTCTGGGTTGAAAATTCTTTTCTTTAAGAATGTTGAATATTGGCCCCCACTCTCTTCTGGCTTGTAGAGTTTCTGCCGAGAGATCTGCTGTTAGTCTGATGGGCTTCCCTTTGTGGGTAACCCGACCTTTCTCTCTGGCTGCCCTTAAGATTTTTTCCTTCATTTCAACTTTGGTGAATCTGGCAATTATGTGTCTTGGAGTTGCTCTTCTCGAGGAGTATCTTTGTGGTGTTCTCTGTATTTCCTGGATTTGAATGTTGGCCTGCCCTACTAGGTTGGGGAAGTTCTCCTGGATGATATCCTGAAGAGTGTTTTCCAACTCGGTTCCATTTTCCCCCTCACTTTCAGGCACCCCAATCAGACGTAGATTTGGTCTTTTTACATAATCCCATACTTCTTGCAGGCTTTGTTCATTTCTTTTTCTTCTTTTTTCTTTTGGTTTCTCTTCTCGCTTCATTTCATTCATTTGATCCTCAATCGCTGATACTCTTTCTTCCAGTTGATCGAGTCGGTTACTGAAGCTTGTGCATTTGTCACGTATTTCTTGTGTCATGGTTTTCATCTCTTTCATTTCGTTTAGGACCTTCTCTGCATTAATTACTCTAGCCATCAATTCTTCCACTTTTTTTTCAAGATTTTTAGTTTCTTTGTGCTGGGTATGTAATTCCTCCTTTAGCTCTGAGAAGTTTGATGGACTGAAGCCTTCTTCTCTCATCTCCTCAAAGTCATTCTCCGTCAAGCTTTGAACCATTGCTGGCGATGAGCTGCGCTCCTTTGCCGGGGGAGATGCGCTCTTATTTTTTGAATTTCCAGCTTTTCTGCCCTGCTTTTTCCCCATCTTTGTGGTTTTATCTGCCTCTGGTCTTTGATGATGGTGACGTACTGATGGGGTTTTGGTGTAGGTGTCCTTCCTGTTTGATAGTTTTCCTTCTAACAGTCAGGATCCTCAGCTGTAGGTCTGTTGGAGATTGCTTGAGGTCCACTCCAGACCCTGTTTGCCTGGGTGTCAGCAGCAGAGGCTGCAGAAGATAGAATATTGCTGAACAGCGAGTGTACCTGTCTGATTCTTGCTTTGGAGGCTTCCTCTCAGGGGTGTACTCTACCCTGTGAGGTGTGGGGTGTCAGACTGCCCCTAGTGGGGGATGTCTCCCAGTTAGGCCAGGGGTCAGGGACCCACTTGAGCAGGCAGTCTGTCCCTTCTCAGGTCTCAACCTCCGTGTTGGGAGATCCACTGCTCTCTTCAAAGCTGTCAGACAGAGTCGTTTGCGTCTGCAGAGGTTTCTGCTGCTTTTGTTGTTTACTGTGCCCTGTCCCCAGAGGTGGAGTCTACAGAGACAGGCAGGTTTCCTTGAGCTGCTGTGAGCTCCACCCAGTTCGAGCTTCCCAGCGGCTTTGTTTACCTACTTAAGCCTCAGCAATGGCGGGTGCCCCTCCCCCAGCCTCCCTGTTGCTAGCAATGAGGGAGGCTCCGTGGGCATGGGACCCTCCCGGCCAGGTATGGGATATTATCTCCAGGTGTTCCTGTTTGCTTAAAGCACAGTATTGGGGTGGGAGTTACCCAATTTTCCAGGTGTTGTGTGTCTCAGTTCCCCTGGCTAGGAAAAGGGATTCCCTTTCCCCTTGCGCTTCCCAGGTGAGGCGATGCCTCACCCTGCTTCAGCTCTCGCTGGTCGAGCTGCAGCAGCTGACCAGCACCAATTGTCTGGCACTCCCTAGTGAGATGAACCCAGTACCTCAGTTGAAAATGCAGAAATCACCGGTCTTCTGTGTCGCTCGCGCTGGGAGTTGGAGACTGGAGCTGTTCCTATTCGGCCATCTTGCTCCGCCCCCCTCGGTCAGAAATATTAAACAGCTGGGTGCAGTGGCTCGCGCCTGTAATCCCCAGTACTTTGGGAGGCTGAGGCGGTGGGTCACGAGGACAGAATATTGAGACCATCCTGGCTAACACAGTGAAACCTGTCTCTACTAAAAATACAAAAAAAAAAAAAAAATCAGCTAGGTGTGGTGGGGGGGTGCCTGTAGTCCCAGCAACTCAGGAGGCTGAGGCAGGAGAATGGCCTGAACTCGGGAGGCGGAGCTTGTAGTTAGCCGAGATCATGCCACAGCACTCCAACTTGGGCGACAGAGTGAGAGTCCATCTCAAAAAAAAAAAAGAAAGAAAAGAAAAGAGAAATTAAACAGAAATTTTCAGAAATAAGCAATTTTAAGTTTTAAGTAAGTTTTATTTTAACACATTGATATAATTATTCTATTATTAGTTATTATTGTTACTCTCTTGCTGTGCCTAATGTATAAATTAAATTTTATCATAGGTATGCATGTATAGGAAAAAAACTAGTATGTATGGTTTGGTATTATTCATGATTTCAGGCATCCACTGGGAGTCTTGGAACATATACAATGCAGATAAGGAGGGGACTACTGTGTTGTTTTTGCTCCTATCTCCATCCTATTGGCATTTTCTGTTTTATTACCAGCTTTGGTGTCTGATTCCAGGATTCTGATGATAGTAATTATAAGGGAGGATTTAGTACTAATGTATATGTTTGTCAAAAAGACCACAGGGCACTTATTTGTGGTGTAAACTCAAAACACTGTTTTCTTATGTTTCTTATTTTTAATGTGTTGGAACCATACTAACTTAACACAGCAGGTTATGTTGAGTACTTCTTCCTGGTTGGGTTGTCGGCGGCTGGGCCTATCATCTGACTCATAAGCTTTCTTTAATTCTGGCCTGATCATTGTTCAGGTCTATGAGAATGGTTTCAAGGGAGGGATGCCATGGAAAAGAATAGTCAGATTCATTTATTTCCAATTAGTGTTTGTTGAGACACTTGAGCTATCAGCTCTTGTAACTATGAATCCTTTATTAAATACAATTAGCAGGTAATATTGTATGTAGTAAAAATTATAAGTAAGATCTAGAGGGTTTACTATTTGCCAAACATTTTCCTAAACACTTTACATGTATCAACTTGTTCAATTCTCACTAATGCCCTATGGGAAGGTACTATGTCAAAATCTCAACTTCATAGGTGGAGAAACTGAGGTACAGGGATATTTACTCATGATGACAGTTAATACATGATAAGACTTGGCTCTTGTAGCCACTAACTGCTTCAAATCCTTCCCGCCTTCCCCTGATCCACTCTTCATCACAAGCAACTACTTTCCAAGTTTCCTTTGTCCTCTGTCTTCTGAGTAGGTTTGGTAAATGGGAGGCACGTATAAAAAGTTGTAGAGCAGAAGCTGGAGAAAAGCCCCAGTAGACAGTCCTCTCTCCATAGCCACAGGTCTATCTGAGCAGCTCGTTCCTGGGTTTTAGCATCAACTAGACAGCCTAGTTTCTAGATTCTGTTAACATCACCTTCTTCCATTGCCCCTATAGTCCCAGAAGTGGAAGCAGCTTCCTGTTGGTGCTAATCTCTTGATGGCCTCACTTCTTGAGTCCATCACTCATTTTTGAGTCCATCATTCATTTAGCCAGCCTCCAATATGAAGTTCCGTTTAGCTTAATGATCTAAATTAGTTTATATTTTACTGGCCAGACCCTAACAGATAAAATTTTGAATTCAGACAGTCTAGCCCCAGAGTTCATGCACTTAATTGCTATGCTATCCTTACTCTTTCAGAGAAGAATTTCATTCCACAGAATTTTTCAGAGAGTCTAAGAGGTGAATAACGCAGACTGTAAACTATCTTCTTTAAATTATGGTTGGCTAAGGGTAGCCAATAACTATCCCAGGGCCCCATATTAGGCGTTAAGCTCTGTGAGGACAGTGATTTTGCATGCTTTGTTCATTGCTGTATCTCCAGTACCTCACAATGCCTGACATATAGTAGGTGCACAATACATGTTTTTTGAATCACTAACTGAGATCCACTTCATTTTTTTTGCATTTAAGTAAAATTGATAATAAAATTTGTCTCTTGTAATATTTATTCAGCATTATATGTGTGTATTATATGTATTAATAGCAAACATGTGCTTGGGAATCAAACTGTCTGGCTTCAAGTCCTAGCCCTACCATTTACTAGCTGTGTGAATTTGGGCATGTTACTTAATCTCTACAAGTGGCTAAAATTAGGATAATACTGGAATTTATTTCTTAGGGTTGTTGTAAGAATTAAATGAGATAATATATGTAAACTGCCTAATACAGCCCTGGAGCATGATAAATAGTCATTAAATGGCAATAGATGTTGTTATTACTATAGTCATGCTGTTACTATTATTATTACTATTGTTGTTGTAATTATTTAGACTTTCTCCTTTTTGAAATGGATGCTTGTGCTGTAACATATCCTCCAGAGTTAAAGACTGTTTTGAACTGATTTTCTGCCTACAAGACCCTTCAGCCTCTGCTTTCTCCATGCCTCCGTGCTATAGAGGCTGAAGGCCTTTAAAGTTGCAGACTGAAGTCCATCACATTCCTGAGCCTCACTGACAGTTGAGAAGATTTTGAATTGTTTTATCGGTCCTAAGCCTAATACCTGTATGTCTGGGACAAGCTCAGAATTAGTTACCATGTACTTTATGAACCTTAGCTTCCTTACCATTTCCTGTTATGTTTAGCTAGTGTATATAACTGGAATTACTGTCTGTTTCTACATTGCACTCTAGTTTCTTTAGTGGGTCTAGATATTGAATCCCTGAATCCCCGGTTATCTTTTGCTGATAGAGACATACTCCTTATTTTTGCCCTCAAACAAATGGACCTTATAGAATCACAGTGCTACCATATTTCTGCATACAGAGCTAACCATTACTTGGAAACTTCTACTAATGAGCATCCATATACTATCCAATCACATTAGGCCACCCTCCCCCTTGTAGATCTATGCTGGCTAGGTCCAAACATGCTACACTGCTATGGACACTAACTGCTTGCTTGCTCCTTAAGAAGCCATCGATTGCTAAACTGGTTTAGTGCCACAGCCCTGACCACAGCCCTGACCATGTTCCCTCCTGGATTATTTTCTTCCCTACTGGACCTCTAAAGTCGTAGTGGCTTTTGCAGCCCAGCTTATATGGGTTATAACAGTGTTTGTGCCCGCACCATATGCAGTTAGATACATCCCACACATTGTATAAATGAGAACGCTGAATCTAATGGATCCAAAACCATTCGGCCAGGTATGCTAATTTGGTTATTTTTTTGCATTCATTCATTCGATAAATATTTATTGAGCACTTCCAGTGTATCCTATACTAAGAACAAGAGATACAGAGATGAATAAAGCAAATCTGTAACTTCAAGGAGTTTACGTTCTGCAGGTTGGAGCTCACCAAGAAAACTTTATACAAGATTCTTAGACCCTCTGCTGTTCTTTCTATTCTTCTAGAAAATCCTTACAAACATCATATAGCACTAGCCTACTGGCTTCCACAATAATTTCATTGCAAAAATAGTAAATTTTGTGTTGCTAATAACATCAGGAGTAAAACTGATTAACACTATCATCCACCCACATACTCACACACTCACATAGTAAATTATCAGCACTTAGGGGAAATAATTATTCTCATTTCATTAAAAACTATGGTCCCAAAGTGTCAAAGAATCTACAGATTTGGTTTTAATTTAGAATGGATGAACTGATTGCCAAGTTAATTGGCCTCATCAAGTCAGACCTTTAGCCATATTCTGTAAGTCAGGAAAATAAAATAAGTGTGATGTCAGACCAGCCTTCATATCAGCAGCTACCCTCTCCAATCAAGCTCATAACCCATTCAGAATGTTCAATTCAATCCAGAGCAGCTGGAATGACTAGACAAATCTTCCAAGAGCAAAAGACACCATTACTTCCTCTTGTTTGCATCTTTCATTGTCAATAGGTAATTAATCACCAGGTTCCACCTCAGTGCTATAGAAATTTTTCTAATCATTTATTATATGAATAACTAAGGAGAAAAGGTCTCCAATGACATAATATGCATAATGTGCATTTTAATTGGAAGGCAATTTAGATATTTATTCAGACTATGCTCATGTGCAAGTTACTTCTAATGATGGAAAGCTGCTTTGGTGGAACTAATTATGATAAATTACTAACAGCAGTTGTAAATGCTAATTATTCAGCAAAAGTCATAAATAGAGCAAAAGCCAAGTTCAGACATGGTTGTGAATGCTCTGTATGAACTTCCTATGAAATTTTTAAGAGGGCCCCACTTGTTCTGTTTTACTAGAGAATGAGTCATTGAAGTGCCTTAAGATCTTCTCAGCATTGCGCCAGGCATGGTGGCTCATGCCTGTAATCCCAACACGTTGGGAGGCCAAAGCAAAGGGATCACTTGAGGTAAGGAGTTCAACACCAGTCTGGTCAACATGGAGAAATGCCGTCTCTACTAAAAATAGAAAAATTAGTGAGGCATGGTGGCGTGCCTGTAATACCAGCTACTCGGGAGGCTGAGGAAGGAGACTCACTTGAACCTGGGAGGCAGAGGTTGAAGTGAGCTGAGATCATACCACTGCACTCCAGCCTGGGAAACAGAGGGAGTGAAACTCCATCTCAAATTAAAAAAAAAAAAAAAAAATCTCAGCATTAGCAGCTACTGTAAGATAAAGATACATCCTGGATCCCTAGACATGGAACTCTAGATTTCTCCACAATGCACTTAATTTTTAGAAGACCTGGGGTGCTAAAACAATGCTGAAATAGCTCACATAAGCACCACTTTTCTCAGAAATCAATTTTATCTAGGTACAAGAGGTGCTGGGCTTGACAGAAAGCAGTTAGATGAAAATTTAATTTTGTAAATTGTTCATTTAATCTCACATTTGCTGTCCATGAAAAATAAAAAGTGGCAATTTCCATGTGTTCACAAATCAAGTGCAGCAGAAATGTACTTCTAACCATGCAAGGCCCATTTAAAAATAGGTGGAACAATCAGAGTCTTTGCTATCCAAAACAATTTTGCCCAAGGGTCAAGCTGTTTTCTGGCTTCAGACCTCATCACCAAGCACCCAGATTTTGTGCATAGTAAAAGATTCTAGGGTAAGTAGAACCTCCCACTTTTGCTTGTTATTTTGAAAGTATGTATCACAGTGAAGACAGATCACTACCAGAAATCCTTGTTCCCAGCCTTCCAGAGAATGTTCTGGGTATGCAGCTTTTAAATTTGTTTACTTAAGAACTGCAAAAGGTATAGTAAATAATTAAAACCCCCTCCTATCCACTGCTCATGTTATGAAATAAAACATCACAGATATAAATGAAGCCACTCATGCATCTCTTCCTGTTTCCATACCCTTCCTTTCTCCCCAATAAGTAAGCACTTATTGTACTGATTGTAAATTTGTGTTGTCTATTCCCATGCATTTTTAATACTATGTACATATATGTCCATAAACAACATGTAATATTTTCTTTTTGTTTTATAATATCATACTGTATGTATTTTTCAATAATTTTTATTCATTCAGCATTGCAATTGTTGAGATTCATCCATAATGATGCACATAGCTCTTGCTGAATCGTTTGTACTTCTGTAAGTATTCCATTGTATTCATATACTACAAATTTATAAAGTTTTCTCTGTAGATGCACATTCAGACTGTTTCCACCTTTTTGCTATTACAACTAATGCTGCTGTGAGAATGTTTCCTGGCACTTATGTGCAAGATCTTCCCTAGAGGGGGTGTATTAGTCCATTCTTACACGTGTATAGAGAAATAACAGAGACTGGGTAATTTATAAAGAAAAGAGATTTAATTGACTCATGGTTCTGCAGGCTGTACAGGAAGCATGGCAGCCTCTGCTTCTCGGGAGGCCCCAGGAAGCTTCCAATCATGGCAGAAGGCAAACGGTGAGCAAGACATCTCACATGGTGGGAGTAAGAGCAAAGGTGGGAAAGGCGCCACCCACTTTTAAACAACCAGGTCTTGTGAGAACTCATTCACTATCATAAGAACAGCACCAAATAGATGATGCTAAAACATTCATGAGAAACCTGCTTCCATGATCCAATCACCTCCTATAAGATCCCACCTCCAGCATTGAGGATTACAATTAAACATGCGACTTGGGTGGGGCACAAATTCAAACCATATGGGGGGGAATATCTAGGGATGGAATTACTGGACTGTAGGGTATATCCACATCTTCACCAAAGGATAACAAATTGTTTTCCAGAGTAATTGTACCAATTTACATGCGTGGCAACAGTGTAAGGAGGATTCCATTGCATGTTTTTCAAAAAAAAATTCCTCAGAAAGTTATTCCTTTGGTACCTCAACATTACTTGCAAGTTCTGTTCCTATAATGCTGGATTTTTTTTTAGAAATGTAGACCCGAGCCAGTCAGCTTGATTAGCTGGGCTCCACCTGAGGAGCCAAGTGGTCACTTCAAGCTCCTACTTATCAGTTTAGTCAATCCCAGCACAAAAAAAAAAAAAAAAAAGGTGAGGCACAAGACAGTCATCTTTCATAGGTTCTACTCCTCCCTCTTCACTTTCAGGACCCATTGATTTGATGTCCCTCCTCTGAGCACAACCATGCCACTACTAGTCACTGCTTATGCTCCAGTCAGCTCCTATTCTCATCACAGCTTACCTGTCAATCACTTATTCATTTATGTATTCAGTCAGCTACTCAATTACTCAACAAATATATACTGAGTACCTATAGTTTTCCAAATGTTATATCATAGGGTTAATAATGAGGGCTATATGATAAAGTTAAACATGAAGGGAAATGTCATAATGGATAAGACTGATAACTCTTCTGCCTTATGTTCCAAATGTCCTCTTTTTATCAGAAAATATGATCAATTACAACAAGGTGAGTAAGAAAAGAACAAGTACTAATTGAGTACCTACTATGAGTTAATATATCCATGGCTGAAAATGACAATTTGTTCACTCTTGTGTGTAAAGTATTTGTACGGTGACATGGCCATCAAGGTTCTGATGCAAAGAAAAGTAAGTAGAGAGTAAGCCATTATTTATTAAGTACAAATATGTTTCAAGGACAAAGCTGTTATCTCCTTTTAATTCCATAACAGCACCGTGAGATAAGAATTATTATTTTTCCCATTTAGCAAAAAGAAAACTGAACCTCAAAGAAAATCAGCAACTTGCTCAAGGCCTAATAGTAAGAGACTGACCTAAGAGTTAAACTATGATCTAACCCTACCAGTTCATGGCCTTTTCTGGCTGATAGTAGGAATTTTAAATACCATGAGCCAGACAGGAAAAGCGCAGTTTCCCAATCCAAGCAACTATATGAAGTCCAGACAGACAGGATGTAATTTGCTGATGTAATTTTTGCCAAGAAAGCATACAAAAAATCTTTAATCATTTTGAGTAGGCTGAGGTTCCATTGCCCATAATAGATGGTGCCTCCCTCAGGACAAGGTCATGATGCACAAGTCTTAATTCACTGCCCAGTCTGTTTCATATCATGAGAGCTAAGGGCTATATCTCTGGCTTTAGGGATCCTTCCATCATAAGTTTCCCTAGCACCCCTAACAAAGGAAAGTGCCAAAGCAGAACTAGCTATGACATCATAGGCAGTGCTTGAACTCTCTTTTCAATGCACAGGACTTCTCTGGATTTGACAGCTACCAATAAAACTGAGTGAAAGGAAAATTTAATGACATTATGGACTCAATTCCAGTGGATCTAAGAATGGCAGCTGGCAGCAACCTTGTTGCTGCTGGATAGAACCTGGAAGTCAAATCTCAGTTTAAATGTCACCTCTTCTGACAAGCCTCCATCAAAACCCAAGCCTGGACTAGTGTGCATCCACAGAGCCATGTGCTTCCCCTATCGTAACACTGACCCCACTGTATTGTTTTTCTGGTTACTTGCTCATCTCTTCTGTCAAGACTGTTAGCTCTATGAGAGGAGAGATCATACTTGTCATTTCTTTCTTATATTTATAGTGCCTAGCACATTAGCTGGTACAAAATAGGTACTCAGCGTGCATATGTAGACTAAATTAATAAATGGACAAATAAAATTAGGGCTGAAGTCCATTGCCCTGTCTTCTCAGAGAAAGAGACCCAGAAGTGGTCTGATTTAAACATTATAAGAAGCTGGAAAGCAGGAACCCATTGATCTGCAAAACATCTAGAACATTTAATTAACATTTCTTGTATGCCAGGCACCATTCTATTTTATATTTATTAACTTAATTAATTCTCAAAATAATTCTGTGAAGTAGGTGCTATTACTACCCCCATTTAACAGATGAGAAAACTGAGGTTTGGAAAGGTTCAGTGACTCACCCAATGTTATTTAACTAGGAAGTGTTGGAGCTGGGATTTGAACCCAAAAGTGAGGCTTCAAAATCTAGACTTTTAACCACTTGGGTAAACCACAAAAGTACAAAGGTGATCCTGGTTTTTATACCAAGATAGAGCGCCAATAACTCAACACCACCAAATTTTCTTATGTCAAGGCCCTAAAACGCTTATTGGACTACACTTTGCAACCCTTGAGAAACATGACCCTATTCCATGGATCTATACTCCCAGACCTAATACATTTTGGTTGTTATGAGAAAGTGAGATGCTAAGCTTTGTGCAAGAAGACCTGTAGTTGAGTCATACTAACATTATCCTTTGGGTAAATTACCTTAGCTTGGGCTCTGGCATCAGACAAAACAGGGTTTGATGAATACCTGCTCTAACATTTACTAATGATGAGATCTTAAACTATTTAAATTCTCTGAACCCTATTGTCTCATCCATAAGGAACTATTAGTATTTATCTCAAAAAAATCTGTGAGCACCAAATGTGATAGATTATGTGAAATGCTTAGTAAGGTGCCTGGCACAGGGGGAGTGTTCGACAAATGTAACTCTTACCTCTGGAGTTTATTTTCTTCCTCTGAAAAACAGGAATCCTGATACATATTTCTGTTATGAGGACTAAAGGAGATAAGGAATGTATGCCTAGCAACAGGCTGTTGCACTACTGCCTCCTTCCTCTCCTTTTCCTTCGCTGGCAATCCAGCATTAGACTTGCAACTATACTAAAATTACTCTTAAAAAGGTCATCTATAACTTCCAAAATGTCAATTCGAATGCTCTTAAGTCTCATTCTATTTTCCCTGTCTGCTACATTGTTCTTTATTGACCATCCCTCTTTCTTAAATTTCTCCCTTTTTAGTCACTCTAAAATTATATTCTGTTGTTGTTACTGCTGCTGCCTTTGCTCATGCTGCTACATAAAATATCTCCTGCACTAGAAGCTTCTCTCTTCCAGCCTCTTCAACAGATATTTTCCAAGGTTCTAGCTCTGGGACACTCCAATTCCCACAAAGCCCACTCTTGCTAGGCAGTCACATATCCTGCAGCTGCAAGAGCTAACTCTGTGTAAATGAGTCCCAAATGTATGACTGTGACCTTAACCTCAACTGAGTTGAAGTTATAAATCTCTATTTCTTGCTGGATTTTAAACTTGGCAATATATCCTGCCTTCCTCCTCAAACCAGTACTTCCTGTCATGTGGTCTCGCTACTCTTAAAGGCCACCAGAGCTTGAAACCCCAGTAGTCTCTTTCAGTTTAACCTTTATTATTTTTTTGTCCAAACTCTAATAGTAGTTACCAAATAAGCCTCCCAGATTTCAGTCTCAACTGGCTCTACCACATCCCTCAGTTAGCCCTGGATTCATAGACCAAATAAAGCCACCCTCAGGCCTAGAATGACGCATGGATACAACAATGACAAATTTAAAACTTCAAATACCTTAACCCAGCAATGTTGTCTTCAAAGTCCTTTACTAATTCAAGTCTCTTCTAAACCTGGCAATATTATTCTCCTTAGTACTTTCAAAGTGAATCTAGACTTCACCATGGATTTTTATATGTTCAAGTTATTCTTTCTGCTTGGTCTGTCCCATATAAGCCACCTTCCCTTCAAAGACATTTATGTTTCAAAAGCACAGTCATCCTTCAAGCATTCCTAGAATCCCACCTAAGTCACATAACTATCTTCAGAGACGTCGGTGGAAATTTCTCTCTCTTTCTCTTACAATCCCACAGCACCTAATTTTTACCACCCCTTATAAAGATTTACATAGTCAATCTTATGTTAAAATTATTTAAATATATACCTTTCTAAAGGACTAGATTATAAGCTATTTAAGGACAAGGGGGATCCTATATGTTTTTATTTATAAATCACCCACAGAATCAAAGGGTTTCACACATGGTAGGAGCTCAGGAAGAATTGTGTGTTTCTGTAAGTGTATGTGTATCTGTGTGTATGTGTGAGTGTGTACATTTTAGTGGAATTGAGCCTTATGTATGCTGAACCTCCAGGAGCTCTGCAATCATTCTTAACAAAGAACCCCATAGACCCTCATGTGCTCCCTGAGTAGGTAGAGTTTAGAAGCCTACCTGAGCTCCAGAACCCAGCCCAGTGAGTAGCCTGGGTTGGACATTTAACCCATAAACCTTTACCTCACTATCTACAGCCTGTAACCAGCAAATGTAACTTACCTCTATAATAGCATTTATTACACTTTGTAGTAGACATCTCTCACTGATGTCCTTTATGCTGTGAGTGCCAAGGGGACAGGGACTCAGGGCTGAATTCCCAGAGCCTGGCTCAGGGCAAAAGGGTCTGTTGAAAATATCTGTGAATATGTAAACTGACCTGTATGGAGATCAAGTTCATAACTTTGAATTTGGTAAGTTCACAAGTTATTAGTTATGTAATTTGACAACTTGGAGAAGCCATCGGCTGAGATAGTCTTAAAATTCCACTGGCCCAGCTCACTGCAGCCTTGGACACATACATTGGCAATGGCTGTTTTTAATATACAGTGAGCAGCCGGTTATCATGGCCTTGCCATCATTAATTCACCCTTCAAATTTAGAGTGACACCATTATGGTAAGCATTAATAATTATAAGCATAATAATTGTGATAACAGCAGGTAGTTTTGAAAACTATTACCCATGTTTCAATAACATATCCTGAATATTGAGCTTAAAGCAGTTTCCTGAGTAGAAGAAGAAATGGAAATATTCTGATAATAACAGTTTATAGTAATAATAGTTTAGAGCTCTAGCTTGAACTTGCTTGTGTATGTCCTTTATTTTTTGCATCTCGGTAACATCGCTATGGAATTTCATTTTTCAAAAGTACTGGAATGAGCAGATCTCATTTGATAATGCTGCAGTTATAGAATGGTTACAGTTCAAGCAACTTCTAAAAATTATAGGGCCCCAGAAATGTCAGGGCCTCAAAGTTCAAAAGTAAAATATATAATAATCTCTTATCTGTTAAAAGGGTCTGCTCTGTATCAATGATCATTTAGGAATGGACAATTTAGAAAAAATACTGAGGTGCAGTTGATAAAAACAACACATTTAAGTCCACCAAACCTGGGTTTTAAACCCTGGCTTGGCCACGTCCCTTTGGCAAATTACTTTATATTCCTTCTCCTAAGCTTTTTGTGAGATGGAGAAAGTAATGCCCATCTCATTTTGTTGAGATGATTATATGACATAATATGTATCAAACACCTGACACACAGGAAGTACTTAATACATAGTACTATTATTCTCATTTTGAGTTGGTATATAGCATAAGTCCAAAGTTGTGAATTTGATCTCCATATAGGCCAGTTCACATATTCATGGATGTTTTCAACAAATTCCTTTGCCCTGACCCAGGCCCTGGGAAGCCAGTCCTAAGAGTCTCTGCCTGTTTGGAGCTCACAGTGTAGAGGGCATCAGTGAGAGACATCTCCTACAAGGTGTGATAAATGCTATGGTAGAGGTAGACACAGTAGAAGAGAAGGTTTCAGTTACCATATTGTATATGGAGGAGAAGGTGTCACAGTAGAAGGGAAGTCTACACAGTAGAAGAGAGGGCTCAGAGAAGGCTTCTGGAAGGAGGTGGCATCTGAGTTTAAACTTGAAAGAAGAGTAGCTATTACCAGGCTGGAGAAAAGGGAAAGAGACTTTTGCCAGGGGAGACAGCATAGCAAAGACTAGTTGATGTTTCTGTTGTAACAAACTAAATCCTCAATCCCTCTCAGTCCCTTAGACAGAATCCTTTAGGCTCTAAGCCCTCAGACAGAGAGAAAATAGTTGGGTAATGGAAAACCCATCTTTTTCCTGGAAGAGTAGCTCAAACTGTTCACCATGCTGATAAATAGGGAGCTTGTAGCATTATCTATCTGTGATTAGGATAGCAAATCATTTACATAGGGTTCTCAAAGACCTTCAAGATATCAATAAACTGTCAGTATTTAATGAAAAAAAAAGACAATGCTACTTCGGCTGAAATTGATAAATCGAAGACATTAAAGATTAGTTCTAAAGGATTTTAAGATGCATGAAGATTTGGGCTGTCTGGGAAAACTACTATGTGAGTCTGAATCAGAAGGAAGCCTTTTGTCATCTGTTGTCTAGATTAGAGGGCTTTTTGAATCTGTGTGCAAGAGTTACAGGTGTGCTGAAATATTGTCCACCAGCACTCAGGGGTCCGGCGGCAGCGGGGGTAGCACTAGGGTAGCCAGAGTCTTGGACTATTCAACTCTGGCAATAAGAAGTCTTTTCCTTTTACTACAGCATGAAAATAATATTATTTTGTATGTGCCGTGAAAAGACAAGACACATTGAGAAACATTGCTATGGAGTTCCTTCTCTAAAGGTGAAAATGCTAGCCTACATTATATTAGGGCTGCAGAACTAGGGGCATCATCATCATCACTGTGTCATTATCATCATCAGCACCATCAAAAACATCATCACCACTAGTAGTATTTCTATTATTAAGGCAAATCTTTTATTCTGAAAGACTCACTTGGGTCCTCCCAAATATCTTGCCTTGCTCTGGTGTCAAGTGATGTTCAGGATAAATGGGATTATAATTTATAACATAGAGAAGACAAACAATCTGAATCAACAGCCATTGCGTCTGTGACTAATTCTTCACACTACCACCCAAAAAACTGAACATGTATTGAAAGTGGGTATTTATCAGTCACCATATGAAAAAGTCATAAATATGGCTATGTATATACACTGAGGCATCAAGGAGAAGTAGCCTCTCTTTACAGAAGAGAAAATAAATAATCCATCTGAAAAGAGAATGGTGGAAACAGAGGCAAATAATCTTGAAACCTCATTTTCACTGTCCCTTCTTCTTACTTAAAAAAAAAGACAAAAACAACCCAAGCAACCTTTCTATATATGACAGTTTGGACTTTTGTTTTCCCCCAAAAGCTCACTTCAAGGGCCATTAGGGGAATGTTTCAGTCTGGCCAGGTTACTCTAGATTTGTATCTCTACTGTCAGTTCAGGGTAGACTTTCAGCAGAAGCCTCCTAATGGGCTGTCAGCAAGTTGCTCTTATGCATAACCTTTTCCTTAAAATCTTTTCCACTCCAGTAACATGGCCTATCTAAAATAGTTTCAAAATACATTGAAAATGTAGGTGTAGGGGTGAAAATAAAGAGTGCTGGGAACTACACTGAACTGGAGCTTCAACAGTTGTGAATATTCCTCAAATGTTTCTACTGTGAATGTGCTTCAGTCATGTTAAGATAGTCAAAATAGTTTGACAAGTTTCTGTTTGGCTCTGGTCTTGACTACTATGTTCATGACCTGATTAGCTAGTGCCTACAAGAGTTTGACAAGAGTGGCAAATCCACCAAGACAGCTCTTTGTAAAGGGAATTTATGGTGATTAACCCTAAGCACCCACAAGCTATTACCCAGGGCACCATAACTACGTTGGAGGCAAGGGAAACAGAATAGTGAAATCAAATATTTTCAACACGTAAGTGTGTCCACCCTCCAAACACATCTTCCTTTGAATATAACTTTATTGCTGCCTGTTGAAATTTGGAGCTGAATTCAAATCTTTGCCATCTTATAGTTGCATGACCCCAATTAAGATATTTAATTTCTCTGAGTCCGATGTTCTTATCTATAAAAAGAGACTTTTGATTACTATCTTCCAGGATTATTGTGAGTTTACATGTGAAAACAGCACAGTAGATGTATTAATTTCCTTCCTTTCCTTGCCTAAAATGTTTGAATTAGGAATTGCCCCCATTGTTAGCACGAGACATACCATTCAGAGAAGGCAGTTGTCTGCCCTATGCAATGTGCAGAAACGATATCTCAAACCTTAAAAGCTCCCTCTTCTAAGTAGCTGATGCTGGTTTTCCCAGCGGGATGCAATCTGTCACCACATCCATCATTCATAGGAAGTTACTTCTAAGACTTAATATTCTTTCTGGCTATTTTGGGCATTGATCTCTGAGGATGAGATATCTGAATAGAACTCTTTTAACCCTATCTTTGCACATGTAGCACTTAGCCCTCTTAAAGGCCTTCCCTCTGCTGCTACTACTAACTGACCCTCAGGAACATAAATGCTGACAAATGCCCTTGTTCTTGAAATAATAGACTTTCAAATCATATATCCTGGAGGGATGGAGTGCTCAGAAAGGAAGTAGGGCATGACAAAAAATCAAATTGAGCTTCTATTTGTCTCACTGTTAGGATTCTTAGTTGTAAAGTTGAGATGCCACTAAACCCTGAGACTGGGCTGAGCCTCTCTTCAGTCTCCCACCCCTTCTTTTGCTCATCTCATCAAAATACTTGCTGTATTGTAATTCATCTCTGAAATACTTTAGGTCAGGAACTGTATCTTAAACTTTGTTATAAACCCAGCAACTTATATAAAGCCTAGCACATTATAGGTGCTCAACTAATATTTGTCAAGTAAGAGAATAAATGAATGGAAAAAAAATGAATGTTGGTAAAATCATTTTAAAATGTTTTCAGCAATACCTTCAAGAGCTTCATAACCTCCTCCTCCACTTCCCATTATTTTGCCTAATGTACAGAATCAAATATGAGAAAATAACCCTTTCCCCTTTTTCCTGAGGAAAACTAATTATTACAAGAGTCCTAATATGCTAACTGTGCTTTTTGACCATCAACTAAATTTATACTCCATTATTTAATCCCAGAAAATAAAAAAGAAAATAAATAACTGAAACCCACACATTTGGCACTTAAGGCTCTTTACTGTAAGCCATCTTTTTGGCCTCTTATCTCACTGTTCCCAGCCTAAACATACATTGCAAATGTGCCATTCTTCTATTAAGTCTCATTTGCAATGCCAGCCCCACTGAGAATGAGTATTCCCAGATACTATATCTACATATCTGAGGCTGGCACTAGTTGAATGGCATTACCTTGGGTCTAACTGTAGACGTCCAATTGGAAGTCTTTTCTTACAGGACTACTGGGGACTTTGAATGAAATAGTGTATACAAGGCATTTGGCACAGTGTTTGACACATAGTAAGTGCTTGATACATGTGAAATAGCTACCTAATTTCCTGATCCTCTGAGTGAGAAGGTGTCAAGTCCTCTTACTCTTTCAATTTACTCTTTAGTACACTTTACAAAAAAAAAAAAGTCAAGCAGGGTTACCTACTGTATTTCTTTCTACATGAGTCTTTGCTTTTGCTCCAGTCAAGAAAAGGTTACTAAACAATCCACAACTGCGTAAAATTCCAATCCATTCACTTTTGTCCAATCCCTACCCAATGTCCTTTTTTAAGACAATGTTTTATTTTCCTTTGAAGAGGTTATTGCCCTTCCACTACAGACTTTGCAGCCTTTAATAACCTATTATATGCCTATACCTTTCTTAAAGGAACCAGAATTCTATTTTTATTAAGAATGTCTAAAATTATATTGAAACAAAATAATTTTTATAATTATTATTATTATTTTATTTTTATTTATTTATTTATTTATTTTTTGAGATGGAGTCTCGCTCTGTGGCTCAGGCTGGAGTGCAGTGGCGCGATCTCGGCTCACTGCAAGCTCCGCCTCCCGGGTTCACGCCATTCTCCTGCCTCAACCTCACGAGTAGCTGGGACTACAGGCGCCCGCCACATCGCCCAGCTAATTTTTTGTATATTTAGTAGAGACGGAGTTTCACCGTGTTAGCCAGGATGGTCTCCATCTCCTGACCTCGTGATCCGCCCGCCTCGGCCTCCCAAAGTGCAGGGATTACAGGCTTGAGCCACCGCGCCCGGCCAATAATTTATTTTAACAAAGCTACACACAGTAATCATTTCATTGTATACCATGTGATGATTTCTGCTACCCATACCCACACCACCTGAATTCACAAGGAAGCTGTCCTTGTCAACACCAGTTTACTTGCACTTTCTCTTCTCTTGAACTCTGTCATTGGTTGCTATACAAATCCTTCAACTTAGCCTTTCCAATCTCATAATTTCTTATAGATATCTGGAGTTTTCTCAAGGTAGATGCTCATTTCTCTTAGGCTACTTTTGGATTCCCCCTAATATGTTGCCTTAAGTTAGATAGTTTTTGGCAAAGAATAGCGATTTATTATATTCTGTTGAATGAACACATGATCATTAGGTAAGAAATGATTCTTGGAATGAGTAGGGCTCAGGTAAAGATGGCTTCATTCTCTGTGCAGTCTATCCCCCACTGTAGCTACTTCTCTAGAATCTGGTAGCTTCTCCCCAAAGAAACACCCTAAGTGTTCTTCTACCAGGCCTAAGCAAAACTGGGAAGAGATAACTCTCTCAGGTGGTTTTTCTTTCCAATATGGTAGTTTAACAAAAGTCCAAGGAAACAAATGCTCCATTCCTCCAGGTTTTCTTGTTGTTATCCTGCCTGCAAGAGACAGAATTTCATCAGCTAAATAAGCTTCAATATATCCAGCACCTGGCAACATGAAAACAGGGAAATTTGCTGCCTTAATGGGGGGAAAAAAGCATTTTAATTTAGCCTGGAAAAACAACTTAGTAGCCAATAAATACATTTGGACCACAAGGGAAAATAAGTACATCTATCCAATATTAAATGGAGGGAGACAAGAACTGCAATTTAGAGACTAGAACGTACCATTTAGAATAAGGCCAGTGCTGGGTACCATTTCGTGTTCAAATTAAGAGAGAGGAGACTACTTAGTAAAGGCTTTTTTTCCCCCTGCTGTGTGAGGCTTCTGTATCCTATCACAGATGGGATGGGGTATGCATTTGTAAAGAGGGAGGAATGCATTCTACAACTGAATGCCTCCTGACACTTTTCTAAAAGTTTCTGGGGAATTCCAATGATGTTGAAGCTATCGAAAGATAAAACTGCTGTAATAAGGCAGAGAGGCTCAAAGGAGTTCTGGAAACTGCTTAGTGAAGAAGAGGTAGAAAGAAAAAACCAACACACATTATCTTATTTAATAATACAATAACTCTAGGAAGCCTTTACTATTATTACTCCCATTTTAGAGATGAGAAAGCAGAGGTTAAGAACCTCAAGGATGACTAGAATTATATAAAATTTTTAATAATATTTAATTTTCTCCATTCATTTTATAAACACAAAAGCACACTTCAGAGAGGAGAGACGTTTTCTCAAAGTTACATAGCTACAAAGTAGCAATATGAGGACCTGAATCCTCCTGTCTCTAAATCCCATACTTTATCCACTATGTCAAGCTCCTTGCATGCCCAGCCCAAATTCAATCCCACCATTTAAAACATATCTCTTTACTTCTTATCCTCAATTTATCTGTAGAATGTGATTTAATATTTCTAGCTTATATTCATCTGCTATTCAAGTGGTATTTCTGTCCAGGCTCAGTGGCTCATGCCTGTAATCCCAGCACTTTGGGAGGCCAAGGCAGGTGGATCACTTGAGGTCAGGAGTTCAAGACCAGCTTGGCCAACATGGTGAAACCCCTGAATCTACTAAAAATATGAAAATTAGCCAGGCGTAATCCCAGCTAATCTGGAATCTGAGGAAGGTGAATCTCTTGAACCCAGTAGGTGGAATTTGTAGTGAGCTGAGACTGCACAGCTATACTCTAGCCTGGGTGACAGAGTGAAACCCTGCCACAAAAAGCAAACAAACAAACAAAAACAAATGGTATTTATTAAGTGTCAGAAACTATGCTAGGCATAAGGCCCTAGAGTGGAGAGTAAAATATGCAAGAAAATTCTATTTCTGTTGGCGTTTAAAGTCTAGTGGGCAACACAAACATTAAAGAAACAATCAAAAATAGTTAATTGCCAACTATGAATGTAATTAAGGAGTACTATGGATTATATGAGTGTATAATAAGAATAATTTGATCTGGAAGGCATATGTTCAGTAAAGGTCTTTCAGGGAAAATGAATTTTAAACAGATCAGAAAGGTAAGTAGGAATTGGTCAAGCAGAATTCAGTTTTACCATTTTGAGGCCTATATGTTTGATGGTTTTATTCATTCAATAAAATTTAGTGTCTATCCATTTAAATATTATTTTTATATTGCAGAAGTAATTTCATCTTCAGCTATCTACTGTAGAATCATAAGCAGTCAGATGTCTGAGGAAAATGTTCTGACAGTAACTCAGTCTCAAAAAGCACAGTTAGTTTTCTCAAACATTTATTAGTTAGCTTTACCTAAAGAACTGTTGCCAAAAAGTTTACAAACTGTCTTTAAAGTAAGTGCAGAACTTGAACAAAGGCACTAAAATACCTCTTCTCAAATCCCTATTGAAATGATCAAACAAGTATGCTTACTGGAATTACTAAGAATTTCAGTTCCTTTCCCATATATTTCTGCCAATTGTATCACAATACTAATTTAAATTTATATCAATTAGTCATTCAGTTTAAAATAGGATATGATCGTTATAACAGCACACAGATAAAGAATACAAAGAGAATCCACTCATATGTTTTGGAGGCTTCAAACTGAGATACAACCTCCTTATTCAAAAATGAGTTAATATAACTTGAAATCAATACAAAGCAAATGAAATTGTGCTGAAGCATAAAACAAAAGGAAAAAAAAAGTGAAGGAAGTGGTAGGCGATGAGCATACTTTTGAAAAAGATTTACTATAGGAAACAAGTTAATTTAAAATAGTATCTGCTTTGTACAGAACAGAATTTGAGGAAATTTAAACTCTGAAATAAGCAGACAAATTAAAAGATAAAACGATTTAAGAAATTGGCTGAGCCACAGAATATAATGTAGCAAAAAATGTTATAACAGATTTTTAAATAATATTATAAGATTTTCCTTTGGCATTTAATAATGAATCTGCTCTAAACATCATTTTGTTACTTCCATAGATCTGCACAAAGAAAAGAAAAGAACTAAAACTAAATAAAGATACTTGTCTGATTAGCAAGAAAATATACAAATGTATACATCAGTTAGGAAAATGGCAACAATATCTTTGCGATTGTCAGTGGGTTAAATATTACAAGGTTGACAAGCAATTTCAATTTCCTGGGACAAACATAGTGAAACAACCATTGCCATTAACATTGTTCCAAGGTTAAGGGTTACATATCAGAGGGGAAAATACCAATCTTTTAAAGGTAGGATGTCTCAAGAGAATTTTGTGCAAGCAAACTAGTAAAGAATTCAATTTTATGATGACAAGATACAGATAAAGTATTGATTTAACTTTAGCAAGTCCTTTATCCCACCTAGCTGATGCTCTTTTTGTTCTTTGTACCTTATTTGTAAATATTATCCACCTGGACCTTATCTTTACAGCAAAGAATGACACATGGGGCCACTCTTTACATGGGGCCACTCTTTACATTCTCAAAAATCCTTTTGCCATAACCTTATAGAAAAACAGGCAAGAGATATTACAAGACAGTTTACAGTAAAATAAATGCAAATATTTCTTAAACATTTGAAATATAAAAAACGCAAATTAAACTTATGTTTTGATACAATTTTTTACTTCTCAAATTGGAAAAAATCCAAAAATTTAGTAAGATCGCTCTGTTGGGCAGTGGGAAAGTAGGCCCTTTCCTACATGTCTGGAGGGAATGCAGGATGATACACTTCCTATAGAGGAGAATTTGGTCAGATTTAACAACCTATTTATTTACCCGTGGGCCCGGCAATCCCTCCTTTGGGAGTCTATCCCAAAGATACACTGTCAAAAATATAAAATGGCATATCCTGAAAGCTATTCAATGCAGTACTATTTAAAATAATAAAACACTGGAAACACTCCAAATGTTGGTCAATAAGGGACTATGTAAATAAACTGAAATGTCCACACAATGGAGCACCTTGCAGCCATAAGAAATGAGGTAGAGCTCTATATACTACTATGGAGTGATCTCAAGGATATATTGTTTTGTAAAAAAAGTGGGGTGCAAAACAGTGTGTTAAATTATACTAGGTTTATATAAGAAAGTGAGAAAAGTTATGAATTATGGATATCTATATCTATATTTGCTTATATTTTTAAAAAGATACAATGGAAGAATAAATGAAAAGCTATTTTTAAAAAGTAGTTACCTATAAGGAGAGAGAGAAAGAGAGAGAGAGCAGGACACAAGGGATAGAGAGAGAAGCTAGACTTCTTCTAACGTACCTTGTTTTTGTTTTTGCATTGTAATGTAAATGTCTTATGTAATTATAAAATAAAATTAAGTTGGAAAATCAACTGTTAAAAATGAAATGAATAAGTTTAATTATATATCAGGCTATTGGCATAACCACAAAAGTAATTATTTCAAGAGACTTTCACACACAGTAGGTTGGTTATACATCCCCAGTGGGATGCACCCTAAGGACAAAACATTTTAAAAAAATAACGGCAGAGGATACTTAAATTACATTTGTAAACACTTTGTTAGCAATAATATATTTATATTATTGTTTTGAAAGTGCATATAGTAAAGAAGTAATCATATTTGCACTATAAAAACCTATGATTTTCAGCATCAGATTAAAATTACATAAAATTAAAGAAATTAAGTAAAACTCATAAATTTGAATGAAAATATGAGTATAAAATCACAATCTATTTTTCTAGCTCTGTCCATTGAAAAGGTAGGAAAAAATAGCTGGGTATGGTGGTGTGTACCTATAGTTCCTGCTATTCAGGAGGCTGAGGAAGAAGGATTGCCTGAGCCCAGGAGCTCAAGGCTGCAGTGATCTATAATTATGCCAGTGCACTCCAGCCTAGGTGACAGAGTGAGAACCCACAGGAAGGAAGGAAGGAAGGAAGGACGGAAGGAAGGAAGGAAGGAAGGAGGCAGGCAGGGAAAGAAGAAAGAAAGAAAGGAAGAAAGGAAGAAAGGAAGAAAGGAAGAAAGGAAGAAAGAAAGAAAGAAAGAAAGAAAGAAAGAAAGAAAGAAAGAAAGAAAGAAAGAAAGAAAGAAAGAAAGAAAGAAAGAAAGAAAGAAAGGAGGGAGGGAGGGAGGGGAGGGAGGGAGGGAAGGAAGGAAGGAAGGAAGGAAGGAAGGAAGGAAGGAAGGAAGGAAGGAAGGAAGGAAGGAAGGAAGGAAGAGAGAGAGAGAGAGAATAATGGTGATTATGTTCTGAGTACTGGAGATACAACAGAAAAGACAGGATGGCCCTTGCGATATCGGGAGAAGTGCCCAGTGAGGAAAGCAGAAAAGTAAATATACAGGTATGGTTCAGTAGGTGGAACCTAGTAGGGTGGATAAGTGCTGGACTGTTATAAAGCTATAACACAAAGTATATTGAAATGAAAAACAAACAAAAAAATCTCCAGATGCTCAAGCTCCCTGAGACACCAAAAAACTGAGTCTGCTTGCTTTTTCAACTGGGAGGCTCCTGGTATGGGGCAAGTTCTCAGCCCTGGTCACCAGCTTCCTGGAAACAGACTGGGTGCTGTTGGGGGAAGTTTGGTGGCAGTGAGACTGACCTTTAGGACTGTGGGCTGTGTGGGAGCAAGTTGAGGCCTGTGACTGCTGTCTTTCCCCCACTTCCTTGGCAACCAGTATGACTTAGCAGAGGCAGCCATAATCCCCGTGAGAATGTAAGTTCGTTGGACTGGGAAGCACACCCCCAACCCCAACAGCAGACACAGAAATCCCCGCCCAAGGAGAGGTTGAGCTCAGGCATGCCTATCACTGCCCCCATTGGATGGTCTTTCTCTGTCCACCCTGGTAGCTGAAGACAAAGGTCATAATCTCCTGGGAGCTCTAAGGCACTGCTCACCACCTGAGAAACCTGAATACTTAACCAGATATCCCTAGGGCAAGTTTGCATCCTCCTTACAGGACCACAGCTGATGCACTCTTAAAAGTGCCACCTCCTGGCTGGAGGCCAACCAACACAAAACTTGTGCACTAAACAAAAACACAACCTCACAGAGTCCACTTCACTCCCCTGCTACCTCCACCAGAGCAGGTGCTAGTATCCACAGATGTAAGACCTCAAGATGGATCACATCACAGGACTCCTAGCAGATACTCCCCAGTACCAACCCAGAGCCCGTAGCTCTGCTGGGTTGCTAGACCTAGAAGAGCAAAAACAATCACAGCATTTTGGCTCTCAGGAAGCCCCATTCGTAGGGGAAGGGAAAGCACCACATCAAGGGAGCACACTGTGGGACAAAAGAATCTGAACAGCAGCCCTTGAATCCCAGATCTTCCCTCTGACATAGTTAACCAAAATGAGAAGGAGCCAGAAAAACAATTCTGGTAACATGACAAAACAATGTTCTTCAACACCCACAAAAGATCATACCAGCTCACAAGCAGTGGGTTCAAACCAAGATAAAATCTCTGACTTGCCGGAAAAAGAATTCAGAAGGTCAACTATTATGCTAATCAAGGTCGCACCACAGAAAGGTGAAATCCAGCTTAAAGAAATAAAAAAACATGACACAGGATATGAAAGGAAAAATTTTCAGTGAAATAGATAACATAAATAAAAAACAATAACTTCTGGAAATCAACGACATATTAGAGAAATGCAAAATGCACTGGAAAGTCTCAGCAATAGAATTGAAGAAGCAGAAGAAAGAACTTCAGACCTTGAAGACAAGGCTTTTGAATTAACTCAATTCATCAAAGACACAGAAAAAAGAATTTTAAAAAATGAACAAAGCCTTCAAAAAGTTTGAGACTATGTTCAATGTCCAAACCTAAGAATAATTGGTGTTCCCAAGGAAGAAGAGAAATCTAAAAATTTGGGAAATACATGTGAAGGAATAATCCAGGAAAACTTCCCCAGCCTTTCTAGAGCTCTAGCTATCCAAATACAAGAAACTCAAAGAACACCTGGGAAATTCATTCCAAAAAGATCATCACCTAGGCGCATAGTCATCAGGTTATCTAAAGTCAAGACAAAGGAAGGAATCTTAAGAGCTGTGAGGCAAAAGCATCAGGTAACCTATAAAGGAAAACCTGTCAGATTAACAGCAGATTTATCAGCAGAAACCCTACAAGCTAGAATAGTTTGGGGTACTGTTTTTAGCCTCCTTAAACAAAATAACTATCAGCCAACAATTTTGTTTCCAGTGAAACTAAGCTTCATAAATGAAGGAAAGATACAGTGTTTTCCAGACAAACAAATGCTGAGAGAATTCACCACTACCAAGCCAGCACTAAAAGAACTGCTAAAAGGAGCTCTAAATCTTGAAACCAATCCCCCAAATACACTAAAATAGAACCTCCTTAAAGCATAAATCTCACAGGACCTATATAAAAAACACAACAACAACAACAAAAAAACAAGTTATTCAGGCAACAAATAGCACAATAAATACAGCATGGCAAACAGAATAGTACCTCATACCTCAATACTAACATTGAATGCAAATGGCCTAAATGCTCCGCTTAAAAAATACAGAATGGCAGAACAGATAAGAATTCACCAACCAAGTTTCTGCTGTCTTCAGGAGACTCACCTAACACATAAGGACTCACATAAACTTAAAAAAAAAAAAAAAGTAAAGGGGTGGAAAAAGATATTCCATGCAAATGGACACCAAAAGCAAGCAGGAGTAGCTACTCTTATATCAGACAAAACAAACTTTAAAGCAACACAGTTAAAGAAGACAAAGAAGGACATTATATAATGATAGAAGGACTAGTCCAAGAAGAAAATATCAAAATTCTAAATATATATGCACCTAACACTGGAGATCCCAAATTTATAAAACAATTACTACTAGACATAAGAAATGAAATAGACAATAAGACAATAATAGTGGAGGACTTCAACACTCCATTGAGAGCACTAGACAGGTCATCAAGACAGAAAATCAACAAAGGAACAATGGACTTAAACTATACCCTAAAACGAATGGACTTAACAGATATTTACAGAACATTCAACCCAACACCTGCAGAATATACATTCTATTCGTCAGCACATGGAGCATTCTCCAAGATAGACCATATGATAGATCATAAAACGAGTCTCAGTAAATGTAAGGAAATCAAAATTATATCAAGTAATCTCAGACCACAGTGGAAAAAAATTGGAAATCAACTCCAAAGGGCACCCTCAAAACCATGCAAATACATGGAAATTAAATAGCCTACTCCTGAATGATCATTGGGCCAACAATGAAATCAAGATGGAAATTAAACCATTCTTTGAACTGAACAATAATAGTGACACAACCTATCAAAACCTCTGGTATACAGCAAAAATGATACTAAAAGGAAAGTTTGTAGCATTAAATGCCTACATCAAAAAGTCTGAAAGAGCACAAGTGGACAATCTAAGGTCATGCCTTGTGGAACTGGGGAAACAAAAACAACCCAAACCCAAACCCAGCAGAAGAAAAATAACAAAGGAGAGAAGACTCGAATAAACTCAATTAGAAAAAAAAACGGGAAATATTACAACTGATACTACACAAATACAAAAGATTATTCAAAGCTACTGTGAACACCTTATGCACATAAACTAGAAAACCTAGAGGAGATGGATAAATTCCTGGAAATATACAACCCTCCTATATTAAACAAGGAAGATACAGAATCTCTGAATAAATAACAAGCAGCAAGATTAAAATTGTACTTTTAAAAATTGCCAAAAAAAGAAAGTCCAGGACCAGATAGATTTATAGCTGAATTCTATCAGACATTCAAAGAATTGGCACCAATTCTATTGACACTATTTCAAAAGACAAAGAAAGAGGGAACCCTCCCTAAATCATTTTATGAAGCCAATATCACCCTAATACCAAAACCAGGAAATGACATAACAAAAAAAGGAAAACTACAGACCAATATCCCTGATGAACACAGATGCTAAAATCCTCAACAAAATACTCAGTATTCGAATCCAACAGCATATCAAAAAGATAATCCACCATGATCAAGTGGGTTTCATACCAGGGATGCAAGTATGGTTTAACATACGTAAGTCAATAAATATGATACATGATATAAACAGAATTAAAAAACAAAAATCACATGATCATATCAAAATATTTGGAAAAAGCATCTGACAAAATCCAATACCCCTTTATGACTAAAATCCTCAGCAAAATTGGCATAAAAGGGACATACCTTAAGGTAATAAAAGCCATCTATAACAAACCCACAGCCAACATTATATTGAATGGGTAAAAGTTGAAAGCATTCCCCCTGAGAACTGGAACAACACAAGATGCCCACTGTAACCATTTCTATTCAACATAGTACTGGAAGTCCTAGCAAGAGCAATCAGACAAGAGAAAGAAATTATGGGCCTCCGAATCGATAAAGAGGAAGTCAAACTGTCACTGTTTACTGATGATTTAACTGTATACCAAAAAAAACCCTAAAAACTCATCCAAAAAGCTCCTAGCATAGGTAAATGAATTCAGGAAATTTTCAGGATACAAAATTAATGTACACAAATCAGTAGCTCTGCTATACACCAACAGTGACCAAGCTGAGAATCAAATCAAGAACTCAACCCCTTTCGCAATAGCTGAAAAAAAAAAAAAAAACCAGAATACTTCGGAATATCCCTAACCAAGGAGGTGAAAGACCTCTACAAGGAAAACTACAAAACACTGCTGAAATAAATCATAGATGCCACAAACAAATGGACACACATTCCACCCTCTTGGATGGGTAGAATTAATACTGTGAAAATGATCATACTGACAAAAGCAATCTACAAATTCAACGCCATTCCCATCAAAATACCACAATCATTCTTCACAGAACTAGAAAAATCAATTCTAAAATTCATATGGAACCCAAAAACAGCCTGCATAGCCAAAGCAAGACTAAGCAAAAAGAACAAATCTGGAGGCATCACATTACCTGACTTCAAAATTTACTATAAGGCCATAGTCACCAAAACAGCATGGTACTGGTATAAAAATAGGAACACAGACCAATGGAACAGAATAGAGAATCCAGAAATAAACCCAAATACTTACAACCAACTGATTTTCAACAAAACAAACAAACACATAAAGTGGGGAAAGGACATTCTATTCAACAAATGGTGCTGGGATAATTGGAAGGCCACATGTAGAATTGAAACCGGATCCTCATCTCTCACCTTATACAAAAATCAACTCAAGATGGATCAAAGACTTAAATCTAAGACCTGAAACCATAAATATTCTAGAAGATAACATCAGAAAAACTCCTCCAGACTTTGGCTTAGTCAAAGATTCATGACCAAGAACCCAAAAGCAAATGTGCCACAAACAATGATAAATAGATGGGACTTAATTAAACTAAAAAGCTTCTGTACAGCAAAAGAAATAATCAGCAGAGTTAACAGGCAACTCACAGAGTGGCAGAAAATCTTCACAATCTATACATCCTACAAAGGACTAATATCCAGAATCTACAAAGAACACAAACATATCAGCAAGAGAAAAACAAATAGTCCCATCAAAAAGGGGGCATGAATAGACAATTCTCAAAGAAGATATACAAATGACCAACAAGCATATGGAAAAAATGCTCAGCATCACTAATTGTCAGGAAAATGCAAATCAAAACCAGTATGGGATACCACCTCACTCCTGCAAGGATGGCCATAATAAAAAATATAATAGATATTGGCGTGGATGCAGTGAAAATGGAGTATTTTACACTGTTGGTGGGAATGTAAACTAGTACAACTACTACAGAAAACAGTGTGGAAATTCCTTAAAGAACTAAAAGTAGATCTACCGTTTTATCCAGCAATCCCACTACTAGGTATCTACCCAAAGGAAAATAAGTCATTATATGAGAAAGATAGTTGAACACGCATGTTTATAGTAGCACAATTTGCAATTTTAAAAATATGGAATCAGCCCAAATGCACATCAATCAATGAGTGGACAAAGAAAATGCGATATATATAACCATGGAATATACACCATGGCGTACTACACAGCCATAAAAAGGGATGAAATAATGGCATTCACAGCAACCTGGATGGAATTGGAGACTATTATTTTAAGTGAAGTAACTAAGGAATGGAAAACCAAACATCATATGTTCTCACTTATAAGTAGGAGCTAAGCAATGTGGACACAAAGGCCTAAGAATGATACATTAGACTTTGGGGACTTGGGGGAAGTGGTCTGGGGTGGCAAGGGATAAAAGACTACACATTGGGTGTAGTGTATACTTATTGAGTGATGGGTGCACCAAAATCTCTGAAATCACCACTAAAGAACTTGTTCCTGTAACCAAACACCTGTTTCTCCAAAACCTATTGAAATAAAAATAATGAAAATAATAAAATAAAATAAAAATGAACCATACGGAGGATGGAAGGCATAAAGATAATTATTGCACCTAAAGAAGAGCAAATGGAAAACAATCAAGAAGCAAAGATATAAACAACAAAGCTTCCCTGAGATGAATAATGGCCTAAGTCAGCAGACAGAAAGGCTCACTAGATACCAGACTAAATTTATTTTCAAGTGACTAATTTCTAAACACATACAGATGATTTTTTTTTACTTGTGCAAATAAAGAAAAAAATCTTATAGGTATCCAGACGTGTTTTTATTTTTTCAAAATGCTATTTGTCCACAAACAAAATCAGCCTTATCTCAGCTTTCTCCCCTGCAAAACTGTGAATATGAATGGACTACATGTTTACTCTAAGACACACATGTAAAACCAAGTGATTCAGAAATAGTAAAAGTAAATGAATAGATAATAACGAACCAAGCAAATACAAATAAAATGAAATCTGAGTTGTCAAAATTAACATTCAAGGCAAAAAGTAGAATCCAAAGCAAGACACAGGGTGGGAAACATCACACACCTGGGCCTGTAGTGGGGTTCGGGGAGGGGGGAGGGATAGCATGAGGAGATACACCTAATGTAAATGATGAGTTAATGGGTGCAGCACACCAACATGGCACGTGTATACATATGTAACAAACCTGCATGTTGTGCACTTGTACCCTAGAACTTAAAGTATAATTTAAAAAAAGAAAAAGACAAAGAAAGACAATGTTTATTTATAATTGTTTCATGATTCTAATAGTTATCTTTTTACTTAATGTGTCAAATAATATAAGACTGAAATAGGTAAATAATAATCAAAATATAAAGTGCATTTTATTTATATTGATAACCAAAACCAAAATATCTTTTAGCCAAAAAACAGTTTAGAAACATCTGCGGAAAAAAGTACGAATTTTAAGTGGAAAATACAAAAAAAATAAAAAATAAAAAAATAAAATAAAAAATTATTTTCCACATGTAAAGACCTTGTATTAAAAACATGTAATTCTTCCCAGATATGTAAATTTGATGCAATTCAAATCCAAAGCACATGGATAATTTTTGAACAACATGTTTTTGAAGTTTACTTAAAAAAGGATGAATTTGCACTAGTATGCAATGAATCAGATTACATTATTTTGACAATAGAAAGAGCAGAAATAGACATGTAAATGGAACAAATTGGAAAGCCCAAGAGGGTGAACCAGTATATTTAAATATTTGGTATATAATAACAATGGTGTTAAAATGTACTTGGGATAGATTATTTAATTATGGTGATGCCATAAATGGTGAACATTTTCTAAAAATATAAAATTGGATTTATATATTGCAAAATGAAGTAATCTCAGGAAAATTTTGCTTATCTGCTGTTTGGATAAGAAGACTTTTCTAAGTCTAAACATGAAGAAAGAAACTACATGCATAAAACATGACAGATTTAATCACATAAAATTTAAAACATTGATATGTCAAATAGCACCATAAACAAAATTAAAAGGCAAGTAACAAATAAGAAAATATTCACAACACATACCAAAAGAAGATAATCTATATTATATATAATTTAACATATATTGTGATCTCACAAATCAGGAAGAATAGTATACATCAATGAACGCATGAGAAATGGAAATTAACAAACATTTCATAAAGTAGAAACACACAAAACAAAACACAATTTAAAACAAGACCAACTTGACAGCTGAAAATCTGTAGCATATGATTGGATTATATTACCCTGTAATTGTGAGTGTAGTGAAATAGACACTTATGCAATTCATAGAAATATAAGTTATATAATATTTTTGAAAGGCAAGTTGTTATATGTACCCATCACCCCAAAAAAGTGCAAAAATGTGTTTATCTTTGAGCCTGCCGTGCAATTCCTAGGAATTTATGAAGAAGAAATAATGAGACATTCTTAACATTTATTGAGAGCTTATAATATACTAGGCACTGTGCTATGCATGATCTCTTTAATGTCCATGACAAACATATAAGGTTTTTAATATTTTCAATTCCATTTCACAGATGAACATCTTGAGGGTAAGAGAAGTTAAGTGACTTGTCAAGATCACAATGCCAGTCAGTGAGTGACAAATCCAGGATTCAAACGCAGACCAATGTAATTCCAGAGCCTGAACTTTTGAACTATCCCCCATTGTTGTAAATAATATAGTACTTAATAAATTATGATTTATGCATATGAAATAATGCCATATAGCCTTTAAAGTTATAGTGCATATTAGGTAATAACAGAAATATGCTCATAATTTACCGTTAAGTGAAAATGTTTTCCATTTTAGAGCACATATTTTAAAATGTGCTCTAACTATGCAATAACTAACTATACAATAACAAAGAATTCTAACTATGCAATAACAAAGAATGCCTATATTTTTGCCTATGGATAATAATGGAAAAAGTAGACAAGACCAAGCTTGCTCTGTTCATTTTTCTCACTACAGTGGGCTCATGCTTCTGACACAATGCAGGCAGCTGAGATCACACCCACTGTGAGCAGGCAGCTAAGATCATTGGTAGTGGCTTCCTTGGAATCCCCATGTATCCATGTATTCTGAAAGCAGTCTCTTGACATCCTTTACCCAAGATTTTCCAGTGGTTATGTAAGCTTTTAATTCCCTGAATTATTCTCTCTCTGTATCTCCATATATGTATGTAAAATATTCAGAGTGATTTCTGCTTTTTTGAATGGACACTGATTAATACAGGATTTAGTATTAGGAGATGGTGATAAACACCTGCTAAGTGATACCGAAGGCACCATAATCTCTTGAAAGGGATTTTACATTGTTGTATGGAATAACCTTCAGTTTTTCCTTAAGTTTCTCATTAGCAGTACCTCTGTGTTTCACTAACAACAGGTCTGTACTAACATCTATAAAGAAAAAAAATTTACTAGTGATAATCGACCCTATGAACTTAAACAAAATAATAATCCACTCAGAAGAGATGTACCTGGACAGAGGTGTTGAATTTTAGTATCTTCAAGACCCTGCTAAGAAGGGCAATTGGTCTTACTCCACTGAAGTTTGCAATAAATAGAACTGGTTTATTTCTTATAATAATTAATCATTGTTATTATTTATAGAAAACATATTAAAATGGAATTAAATTGAATGTCAGATTAAGCAGAATTCAAACTGTGTCAAGTTTAAAGCATAGAATAAAGGGCCAAAAGAGAACAGCAGTGTGAGATTGTAATAATAATAATACCTTGGATTTATATAGCTCTCATCCTCCCACAAGCGCAATGTGAATGTGAACAGCATATATAAGTAGATGAAGAAGTAAATGCAGTTTGGGTTTCTCAAGTCTGGATTTAAAAAGCTCTGACGGAAGAGGCTAGCAAATGGAAAATCAAAATCTTTAGACCAATTTGAAAAAGCTCCTCATGGAAACACATATTTCAAAAATTTGTTTGTCATTCCTGTTAAAGGGGCAGGATTCTCAAAATAAAGCTGAGATTTGTATGTCAGAGATGGGAATCAAAATAAATGAACAAATAAAAGATAATATATTAGTGTAAGCATCCCTCAGGTATGATAATTAAAATGCGACCTTGTCCATAAAATTTTCCTAAATTGCCTCCGCTACAAGTGACCTCTGAACTCCTGAAGAGTTTTGCATCAGTTTCATGGGGCACAAACTACAAACTTCACACAGTTCACCTTACAATAGAATTATTTATGTCTATTTCCTAGATCTCTCACCAGACCACTAGTTCTCAAACATAGTGTTCTTTAGAATCACTGTAAAAATGCATTTAAAACTAGATTTGGGTGCCTTATTCTCAGAGATTCTGATTCAGGGAGTCTTGGATGGGCCCAGGAGCATGCATTTTTATAAGCTCTTCTGGTAGTCTTGTATGGATACTTCATGTCTAGACTGTAACCCCTTTGAGAGCAGGGACCTTGCTCCATGTCACATCATCATCTATCACATCATTCATATCATTGAAGCATTTTATACAATGCTACGCATATAATAGATTGCTCAGTAAGTATTCATTAAATGTATGAATAAACATGAAATAACTAAATGTACAAGGTTATCTATTTAAAGGATAAAAGAGTTGGGTGTGGTGGCTCACACCTGTAATCCTAGCACTTTGGGAGGCCAAGGCAGGAGAATTGTTTGAAGCCAGAAGTCAGACCAGCAGGGGAAACATAGTGAGACTCCCTCTCTCCCTGAAAAACAAAAACACTTTTTAAATAGCCAGGAGTGATGGTATGCACCTGTAGTGTCAGCCACTCAGGAGGCCAAAGCAGAAGGATTGTTTGAGCCCAGGAGTTCTAGGCTGCAATGAACTATGATGGTGCCACTGTACTCCAGCCTGGGTGACAGAGTGAGACTCTGTCCCTATAAATAGATAGATAGATAGATAGATAGATAGATAGATAGATAGATAGATAGATAGATAGATAGATAGATAGATGATAGATAGATAGATAGATAGATAGATAGATAGATAGATAGATAGATAAAAGAAGCAATGTACTCTTCACATACTGTATTCACAGAAAGATAATCCTATATGGAAGTTTTCCTGTAGGCAGGTGTTTCTTAAGCTAAATTCTGAAGAAAAGAGGGTATTTATAACAGGAAAACAAAAGGCAGGGAAGGCAGAAGAACGAGCAATAATATAGAGGTTAAAATATATGGGATACGTTTAGGAAATAGTCATTAGAAATCCCCATGTCTGTATTTCTTCCTTTTTTTAAGTCAGAAGTTACAGGTCCCGTTTAATTTAATACATGATCAACAGGTTTTCACTCTGCTCTTTTCCTATAAAAACCTACTGATTTGCCTCGTAATAATATGACTCCCAAGTGTCTTCATTTTAAAAATTCAAATTCCTTGGCATGAGAGACACAGCCCTTCACGACCCAGCCCTTCTGTATATTTATCCTCCCAAATATACACATGTGTTTGTGTGTTTGTGTACATATGCATGTACACAAACACACACACACTCTCAATTACATGCTTTTGAATTTCACTAAACAGTTCTTAAAGATATAGTGGCTCTGTGCTTTTTCTCCTCCCATACCCTAACTTGTAGCCAGAGTAACTCTTCGCTTCAAAACTAGAATCAGGATCACATCATCTAAGACCTATTCTTTGACCACACATCAAGGTTCCTCCCAGCACTGGATTAAAGTTCTTCCTCAATGCTGTCATAGCTTTCTGTGCAACCTCAATAATATCACATATTACATTGTATTATAGTTTAATCCAACTTTTTTCTACATATTTATTGTCCTACATGAACACAGAAAAATACGATAGAATATCTACAACTTGGACAATCCTCTCTCGTAGGAAGACTCTCACTGCCCCCAGTAATGCCCATTTCCTGGTATTTGTACCTTTGTGTGATCCCTTACCCTTGAATGTGGGATGATTTATGGACTTTTTGTAATGAGTAGAATATAGCAGAAGTTATAGGATTCCATTTTCAAGACTAGGTTATAAAAAGACTGTGGCTTCCATCTTGTGTATTCTCACATATTCTCTCTCTCCTCTCCAGTTGACATGTTTTGAGAACACTCGGGTCCTTGTGATGAGAAACCAAGGCCTGCCAGCAATCACATAAATTAGCTTGGAAGCCAATCTTTTCAGTCCAGGCAACATCTATGTGAAATTAGAAGCAAATTCTCTAGTCCAAGTCAAGTCTTGATATGATTACTGCTCTAACCAATGACTTGGCTGTAACCTCATAAGAGACCTCCAATACAATTTTGAATCAAAGCGTCAAGAGTAGACACCCTTGTCTTGCTCTTTATCTCGGAAGGAAAGTATGCAGCCTTTCGCTATCAAGCATGGATTTACCTGTGGGTTTTTCACAGATACCCTTTATCACTTTCAGAAAATGCCCTTCTATCCTCATTAGATGAATGTTTTTTACTCATGAAAGGCTGTTGAATTTTGTCAAATACCTTTCTGCATCTACTGAGATGATCATGAGCTTTTTGTTTTAATTTTATTGATATGATGTTTTACATTAATTGATTTTTAGATGTTCAACTTTTTGTTGCTGGGACAAATTCCATGTGATCATGTATGTAATTCTGTTTATATGTAGTTGTATTCAGTTTCCTAGTATCTTATTGTTTTTTGCATCAACATTTATTAAGAGATATTGGTCTATAGTTTTCTTGTGATATCTTTAGCTGGTTTTCGTACCAGGTAACACTGGCCTCATATAATGAATTTGGAGTTATTCCCACCTGTTCTACTCTATTGGAAAAGTTTGTAAGAATTAATAATAATTCTTCATTAAACAGTTGGTAGAATTCAGTAGTAAAGGTGGGCCTGGGCTTTTATGTGTAAGTGGTTTTTGATAACTAATTTAATGATCTTACTTGTTATAAGTTATATATCTATTTGAGTCTTTTTCTTAGTCAATCTGGCTAAAGTTAGGTCAACTTTGTTGATCTTTCTGAAGAACCAATTTTTTTGTAATATTGATTTTCTCTACTGTTTTTCTATCCAAATTTTATTAATTACTGATCTAATATCTATTATTGATCTCATTATTCTCGCTTTAGATTTAGTTTGCTCTTCTTTTTCCTATTTGATGTAATTTTCTTAGCCCAATATAGCTTTGCTCCCACCCACTTCTTTTGTGCTGTCATTAGCAAATATATACCATTTCTGTATATTATAGGCGCCAAAAAACACATTATACAACTATTGTTTTATGCATTTTTTAATTGGTTAAGAGAAGAAATGTGCATTTATTGTATATTCTATAATTACATAATTACCTCCTCATGTTCTTTATTTCTTCCTGTGGATTCAAATTACTGTCTGGAGTAATTTTCTCCAGCCTGGAGAGATTCCTTTACTTTTTCTACTGAGGTGAGGCCTGTATGCTAGCAACAAATTGTCTCAGTTTTTGTTTATGTAATAATGTCTTTATTTCACCTTCATTTTTAAAATATAGCTTACTGAATATTGAAATCTTGGTTAACAGTTTTTCTTTGTGTACTTCAAATATGTTATCTCAATGCCCTCTGGCCTTTATAGTTTATGATGAGAAGCCATCTTTTAAACTTATTGGGGTTTCCCTGTATATGACAAGTCCATTTTTTTTTTCTGTTTTAAAGATTTTATCCTTGCCTTCACCTTTCAGCATTATTACTGTGATGTGTCTGTTTGTGGATCTCTGCATTTATTCTACTTGGAATTTATTAAGTTTTCTGGATGTATAGATAATTGTTTTAATAATATTAAATGCATATGGGGAGTTTTCAGCCACTATTTCTTCAAATTGTTTTGTTCCTTTCCCTCGATCCCCTTTTTCTGGCACTACCATTATGTTTATGTGACTGTGTTTAATAGTGTCCCATATTTCTCTGAGTCTCTTTTTCTTTACTTTTTTCATATGTTTTTCAGATTACATAATCTATATTGGTTTATCTTCAAGTTCATTAATTCTTTTATTCTGCCAGCTTCAAATACACTGTGGGTCAAATACTAGAGGATGAGCAACTCTTGTAAATTTTTATTTTAGTTATTATAGTTTTCAGCATTAGAATTTCCATTTGTTTCATTCATATAATTTTTATCTCTGTATTGATATTCTTCAATTTAATATGAGATCGTCAAATTTTCCGTTACTTCTTTTCTCATTGTTTTAGTTCTTTGAATATATTCATAATCACTATTTTGAGTTGTTGTCTGTTAAACCTGGTACCTGGCCACTCTCACATTTTCTGTTGCCTGCTTTTTCTCTAGTGTATGAGCCCTACTTCCTTGCCTTATTGCATGTCTCATAGTTTTGTTGGAAAGTGGACATTTTAGATAATGCATTGTAGGAATTCTGGGTACTGCCTCCCCCAGGTCTTGCTATTTTAATTTGTTTGTTTATTTGTTTAGGGACTAACTGGATTATTTTAGTAACACCACTATCATCTCTACCTTTCCAGGGAGTAGTAAGCTTCTGATGTTGCTCTCAGGTGGCACAGCTTTGAGTATACCCATATTTACCCTAGGATGACAGTAGTTTTGCTAGGGCTCCTTTTGACTGTTTCTTTCTCTGATCAAACCCAGCTATTTGATTGATTCAACTCCACTAATTGCCTATTGATTGTTCTATTGCTTTCATCACTGCCCTGGGACATAAATTGTTCCACAGACTAATTTAATACAATTTGGGCTGTTTGAAGGGATTGTGTCTGAAGTCAGTGTTTGAGATTTGTCCTAACCCAAGGAAAGCTCCTCCCAGCTGTCTCTTTCACCAGTTCTCTCCAGCAAAGTAGTCACCCTACGGTTTTGCCTATATCACTAATGAGTGTACCAATCTCCTCCCAGTTGTTTTTCACAGTTTCATCTATTTCTGAAAGCACCCTTTAAATTTCAGTCTCTTTCTCAAATGATGTCCATTCAGTTCTTCTGAGAAGAAATTAGGAGCTATCTGTTTTTAGGGCCTGTTTTACCTCCAGGAAAAGTTCCTGAGCCATGATTCTGGAGCTGACTGTAGGGACAGTTGCATGCTTCTTTCTCAGTGACACCCCCCATACACACAACACACACACACACACACACACACACACTCTTTAGGAGCCGAGTGCTTGGTGTATGGACAAGACAGTAGCCTCTGAATTTTCCAACTTTCCACTCCCAGCATGCAACCACCATTTTATGAGCTGATACAAGCGCAATCAGGGCCCCAGCACTCTCAGTGACATTTCACCAAAACAGAGCTTCTGTTCCATCAGTGAGAGCTGGACAGAAGGGACCCCTCAGCTTTCAACTCTACTCACCAGTACATAACCTCACCAATAGGAAGCTAAAGACAAAATGAAAAATGCTCACAGGAAGACAATCCACCAACTAGGAGCTGGGGAGAGAGCCCTGTGTTATTGGTTGCAACAGTCTGGAGTGCAGTCTCCACTGGGAGACTCAGATTGGGGTGGGGAGATAGTGGGGTATTGGCTGAAATACCACAGACTCTTGCTGATTTTATTGAGTTTTAGCAGACTTTCTTAAATAAACATTTTTTTTTCATATGCTATATGCCCTTAGAACAATTTCCAGAGACTTTAAATGGTTTTTAAAATAATTTTCACTAACTCTTTGAAGAGCAGGTCCACAGAGCTCTTTACTGTTATACCAGAAATGAGTAGAACCCTTCTCTCTTTCCTTCTACGAACAAAGAAAACCTAACTCAGCCTGGAGCAGGCTCAGGATAAATGATATCATATAAATTGAGTATTACTTTATGATATCTCCTGAGAAAGATCCTTTTTTATGGAAAAAAAGTTACAAAGAAGAATTGAGGCCCTTACATAAACAGAGTGCAAAAAATATCATGGAGAGTGGGGTTGGTGGAACAGCTTGACTCTTTTTAGGTCAAACAGGCTATGTTTACATTACTTGTCCATTCATTTGGGAAAAATAACAAATTTTTCTTTCCCAGAAAAAAAATAATTCCCATATATCCCAGAAAACACTGCGTTTCTGCAATTATTATTCTCAAAATTTGCAGACACCATAATAGTTTAAAGATTAAATGAGCTTTTCAACTTTGAAATGTAGTCTGAAATTCCAGAAATATTTATTGGGAAACTACCACTTGTAGACAACTATCATTAAACATTCTGTGAAAATAAAAATGAAGTCAAAGGCAGGAGGAATTTGTGAGATAGTAAGAGACAAAATAGATACTCTTGAAACAGTCAGAAAAATCATTTTTAAACAGTATTAATAAATTCAAGCAATATACCACTCTATAAATGGTATGGCAGGTATGAAAAGTATGTTCTGAGCATGGCAATTTAGTGAGGGACGGCCTCTAAGAGGAGGCATGTTCTGATGTGAGTCTTAATGAGGCAACACAGATTAAGGTTAACATGGTTAAAAAACTAAAACTAACATTTATATGGCAGCCAAAAAATCTAATCCTAATTTATCTGTATGCATTCATATTTATTTGCAGAAGAGTGACACATTGCTTTATTACAGAATAAATAGTAATTTAGATACATTTTAGAATTTTGAGAAGAAAGAAAATGAAATGATGGTTTTATTAAGTTACAGGCAGTTTTTCAAATAAACACAGTGATACATTCTTCCTATCCTGGTTATTTACAAGCCAATAACTTCAGTATATAAATTTTGCTTAATGACACTTGCCAGATATTTAATTATTGAATGTTACATAAAATATGTAGACATTTGTACTTTCAAAAGCTTAAAATCCTGTCAACAGCCACATTTACAATATGCCCCTTCCCTCCTTTTAAGTCAGAAACTATAGATCCACCTCAGTTTAATTCATGATGTACAGGTTTTCACAGATAACAAATAAACAAACAGGAACACATACTGTAAGTGCCTAACAACATTCCAACAATGTTATGAGATTCCAACAGGTGCAATTTACTGCACAATGAAATTGTGAAAGTGATCAAAGATGAAAGATTTTATTTTTATAATAATGAAAGAGAGAGCAAAAGGGGTTATTTAGTTCCCTGTCTTCATGGAGCTTTAACTACAGTTTGAAATGTGAGTAATTCAATTAATTGATCCAAAATAACACTCAAAATGCATGTTAAACTTCTTTTTCTCCAATCCACATTCGCCTCATCCCCCAGTCCAAATTAACTTCCATTAGAGTATGGCAATGAAGAGCGTGGTTGCTGGAGTCATATAGACATCAGTTCAAATCCCAGATTTGCCATTTGGTGGCTGTATAAACTTAGGCAATTTATTTAGCCTCTCTCTATTGTAGCTCCCCAATATGTGAAATGGGAACACCAAAACATGTTTAACGATTTTAAGTGGACTAAGTGAGTTATACATAAATAACATACTGTTTATGTACAGTGCCAAGCATACAATGAATGTTCAATAAAATAGCATGAGGTACTTGATAAACATTTGGTGACTAGATTGAATACATCTAACTGCCCAGACAGATACTAAACTCAAAAAAAAGGTGTAAGTGTTTTCTTTAGAATAGAGTTAAGTGGATGAGAACTGTAGTATTCATTCAATCAGGTGAGAATTATACCAGACTGAAATTACTGGGCAACCTGCAGGGCTTTACAACCAGTTAATCACAGATAGTCACAACATGGTCATTTAAGAGCTTCTGCATCATGTTTTCTTTATGACACACAAGCATTTGTAATTTAAGTACCCTAAAGATCCCTGCTTGTAGCCTCCTTGTAGCCCTGTCATAGTTGGCAGCACCATCATAATCTGACCTTCACCCTCTGCTCAGAAAACCTCTCCCTGCCCCAACCTAATCCTGTTTCTGGGGTAATGAATTAGGGGTTCCACAATGGAAGGTTTTTGGGTTTTTCTGTTTATTTGTTTGTTTTTGACAGAGTCTTGCTGTGTTGCCCAGGCTGGAGTGCAGTGGTGTGATCTCAGGTCACTGCAACCTCTGCCTCCCGGGTTCAAGCAATTCTCCTGCCTCAGCCTCCCTAGTAGCTGGGATTACAGATGCACACCACCACACCTGGCTAAGTTTTGTATTTTTTAGTAGAGATGGGGTTTCGCCATGTTGGCCAGGCTGGTCTCGCACTCCTGACCTCAGGTGATTGGCCAGCCTCTACCTCCCAAAGTGCTGGGATTACAGGCGTGAGCCACCACGCCTGGCCTGAAGGGTTTTTTTTTTTTTAAGATTTTTAAAAATTAAGATAAAATTCATATAACATAAAATTCATCACTTTACCTATCTTAAAGCCTATAAGTCAGTGTTTTTTATTATATTTGGAATATTGTGAAACCATCACCAATTTCTAATTCCTGAGCATCTTCATCACCCCAAAAATAAACCTCAGGCCTATTAAGCACTCACTACCAATTCCTCACTACCCCAGGCCATGGTAAGCATTAATCTGGCAGAAGGTGAAGGGGAGCAGGCACATCACATGGTGAAAGCAAGAGAAAGCCAGAGAGAGAGTGAGAAGGAAGGTGTTACACATTTTTAAATAACTACATCTTACGAGAACTCACTCACTATCCTGAAGACAACACCAAGCCATGAGGAATCCTCCCCAATGACCCAAACACCTCCCACCAGGCCCCACTTCCATCATTGGGGATTACAATTCAACATGAGATTTGGGCGGGACAAATATTCAAACTACATCAATCTCTATATCCATTCTTTTTTTTTTTTTTTTTTTTTTTTTAAGATGGATTCTCGCTCTGTAGCCCAGGCTGGAGTGCAGTGGCACAATCTCGGCTCACCGCAAGCTCCGCCTCCCAGGTTCGCGCCATTCTCCTGCTTCAGCTTCCTGAGTAGCTGGGACTACAGGCGCCCACCACCATGCCTGGCTAATTTCTTGTATTTTTAGTAGAGATTGGGTTTCACCGTGTTAGCCAGGGTGGTCTCTATCTCCTGA
>NC_037689.1:120403898-120514274 GCF_003255815.1 Theropithecus gelada
AAACTAAAAATTGTTGTAAAGATAAACAAACAGTATTGACAAGTTTTTACCTAGACTAACAATAAAAAAGAAAATTCAAATAAAATTAGAGAGAAAAGAGTACACATTACAACTCATGCCACAGAAATTGAAAGAATCAAGACCCCAATGAACAATTCTATACCAAAAACCTAGAAGAAGTGGATAAATTCCTAGAAACACACAAACTACCAAAACTGAATCATGAAGAAATAGAAAACCTGAACAGATCTATAACTAGTAAGGAGATTGAATTAGTAACTATAAGCCTCCCAACCAAAAAAACAAAAAACCCAGGACCAGATGGCTTCACTGATGAATTCTGCCAAACATTTAAAGAAGAGTTAATGCCAATCCTTTTCAAACTCTTACAAAAACTTGAAGAGAAAGGACTATGTCCAAATTTATTTTAAGTCTAGCATTACCCTTATATTAAAACAAGACAATGACACTACAAGAAAAGAAAACTGCAGATCAATATCCTTGTTGGAAACAGATGCAAAAATCCTCAATAAGATACTAGCAAACCAATTCAACAGTTCATTCAAAGGATTATACGCAACCACTAAGAGGAAGTTATCCATGGGATACAATGATGTTTCAACATAAAAGAAATCAATTAATGCGATACATCACATTCACTGAATAAAGGATAAAAATCACATGGTTATCTTAATAGGTACAGAAAAGTCATTTGAAAAATTCAACACTTTTTCATAATAACAACTCACATTAAACTAGGAGAGAGAAATTATCTCTACATAAATAAAAAGCCCACAGTTAACATCTTAATGGCAAAAAGCTGAAAGCTTTTCATCTAAGTTCGGAAACAAGGCAAGAATGTCCACTCTCACCACTTCTACTCAACATAGTACTGGAATTCCTAGCCCGAACAATGAGGCAGGAAAACAAAATAAAAAGCATCCAAATGAGAAGGAAAAAAGTAAAATTATTTTTGCATATGACATAACCTCTTATGTAGAAAACCCCAAAGATTCCACAAAATAAAACTGTTAGGACTAATAAACAAATTTAGTAAAGTTGGAAGATACAAAGTCAGTATACAAAACTCAGTGGCCTTCCTGTACACTAACAATGAACTATCCAAAAAGGAAATTAGAAATGAGATCCCAATATAAGAGAATCAAAAGGAATAAAGTACTTAGAACTAAATTTAACTAAAGAGGTGAAATACTTGTGCACTGAAAACTACAGAACACTAATAAAGGAAATTTTTAAAGACACAAATAAATAGAAAGACACATCGTGTTCATAGATTGGAAGACTTAATATTTTCTATCCTACCCAGAAGTGACCAAAAGATTCAATGCAATCACTCTGAAAATTCCACTTTTTTTTTTTTACAGAAATATAAAAAAAATTCAAAATTTATATGTAACCATGAAGGACCATGAATCTCCAAAGTAATATTGAGAACAAAGATGAAAGCATTACAATTCCTGATTACAAAATATATTATGAAGCAATAGTAATTAAAACAGTATAGTGCTGGCATAAATACAGACAAATAGACCAATGGACCAGAATAGAGAATTCAGAAATAAATGTATGCATATGGTTAACTGATCTTCAAGAATGTCAGGAATACATAATGGAGAAAGAATAGCCTCTTCCACAAATGGTCTTTGGGAAGCCAGATATTATTTACACATAAAAGAATAAAATTAGGAGATGGCCTAATAAAATTCAGTGTGTGCGGCTCTTAGGGAGAGGTATGGAAGGGGCAATGAATACATCACATTCAACTGAAACATCCAGGTATTCACATTGGGACTAATCAAGGAAATGATCCATGGAGAATGGAGAAAAGCAAGGCAGGACAATGGCCCACTGAGGAGTGACACAAGGGAACCTACTCCACCCAGGAAAGTGGTGAGTGAAAGTGCAACCCCAGGAACCCATGCTTCTCCCATAGATCTTTGCAACCCTTGGGTCAGGAGATCCCCCTCATGAACCCACTCTACCAGAATTTTCAGTCTGACACACAAAGTTACCTCGAGTCTCAGCAGAGCAACTGCCGAGGCATGTGTGGAGACTTGGGAGCCTTAGGTACTTGGGCTCTCTAGGCTTCCCAGCAAAAGCAGCTGCAACTCTGACAAAGTTGAAGGTTAGACCTCCGTACATATCCCTAGGAAAAAGGCTGAATGCAGGGGGTTGAGCAGTGACAGTCTGCAGGCCCCACTTCCATGGCACCTCACAGGATAAGACCCCATGGCTTGGAATTCTAGCCAGCCACCAGTAGCAGTATTGCCCCTCCCTGGGATGGAGCTCCCAGGGGATGGGGCAGACCACCATCTTTACTGTTTGGGCTACTTAGCCATCCCAGCCTTCAGGCTTTGGAGAGTCCCCAATCCCATTCCTCCTTATTGTTGGGTGGGACCTCCCAATCAGGGACTCCAGCCACCCCTGGCAGTGTTCTCCACCCAACAGAGATTTGAAACCTCTCTAGGATACAGGTCCCAGAGGGAGGGGCAGGCCACCATCTTTGCTGTTTGGGTGGCTCAGCCATTCCAGCCTTTGGGCTTTGGAGAGTCCAAGCCCATTGGGGGCAGATGTGGTACCCCAGCACAGCACAGCTGCTCTACAGAAACATGGCCAGACAGCTTTTTTAAGCGGGTCTCCAACTCATTCCTCATCACCAAGTGGGGCCTCCAAACTGGGGTCTCCAGCTACCCCCGCCAGTGTTCTCTGACAGAAGTTTCAAGACTCCCTAGGACAGAGCTCCCAGAGGGAGGGGCAGGCTGCCATCTTTGCTGTTTGGGCAACTTAGCTGTTCCAGTCTTCAGGCTTTGGAGAGTCTTAGCTGACCAGGGATGGAGGTGGTCCCTCAGTTTAGCACAGCTATTCTGTGAAAATGTGGCCAGACTGCTTTATAAAGTGGGTCTCCAATCCTGTTTCTCTTCACTGGGCAAGACTTCCCAACCAGGGTCCCCAGCCACCCCCACCAGTGCTCTCTGGCTAACAGAGATTTGAAATCTGCCTGGGACAGAGCACTCAGAGGGAGAGACGGGCTGCCATCTTTGCTGTTTGGGTGACATCTATTCTGGCCTTCAGAATTTGGAAAATCCAATATGACCAGCGACTGAAGCAGATCCCCAGCACAGCACAGGTACCCTGCAAAAATGTGGCCAGATTGCTTTCTTAAGCATGTCCCAGTCCCATTCCTCATCACTGGGTGGGGCCTCTCAACCAGGGTCTGGATCCAGATACCCCTGCCAGTGTTCTCAGACTCACAGAGGTTTTAAATCTCCCTGAAACGGAGCTCCCAAGAGAGGGGCGGGCCACCATATTTGCTGTTTTGGTGACTTAGCTATTCTGGCCTTAGTGCTTTGGAGTATCTGAGGTAACTGGGGGCTGAAACAGACCCCCAGCACAGCACAGCTGCTATATGAAAACACGACCAGACTACTTTTTTAAGTGGGTCCCCCATCCCGTTTCTCCTCACTGGGCAGGACCTACTAATCAGTTCTCTAGCCACCTCCTACAGGTGTGTTTGGGCTGGCAACAGGTCTGTACCTCCCTGAAGAAGCTTCCAGTGGGAGAAGACTGTCATCTTTGCTGTATCACAGCCTTCACTGGAGATACCTCTAGGTACTGGAACATCCAAGGTGCCTAGGGACTGGAGTGGGTCCCTAGCATACCGCAGCAGCCCTACAGAAAAGTAGCCAGACTGTTATAATATGCCTGTTTTTATATCTCCTTACTGTGTAGGTCCTCCAGGCCTAGGCTCCCCATCAACCCACTGCTAGAGCTATCAAGCCAGCAGCAGCTCAGCAACCCCCTGGACAGAGCCTCTAGATGCAACTGAAAGCCTCTGTGCCACTGCCTTTGCAGTGGAACTGCCCTTGATACCCTCAAACTAATGAAGCAACGAGGACTCTCAGTGCTTTATTCACACCTCCAACACGCTGTTGTCAACCCAAGGAAAGAAGGCCAGTCCCTTTCCTGTGGGTCCCACACACCCCTGACTGCTTGTCACAGACAGGGAACCCCTGGTTTGGGCGTACAACACAGGCCCTGCATCCTGGGCTGATTGATTACACTGAGTGATTGCTGACCTGCATCTCTCTTGGGTGGAGCCTCCAGGAGACAAGCAAAAGACCCTTGTCCACAACCACTACTAAGGTCCCTTTCTCTGCTGTCTCCAAGTGGGGAAGAAACATAAACACTGAGATCACCCCAGAGGTGCAGTGGGCAGCCCAGGAGTGCCAAGTCCTGAACGATAGCCGGAATTCAAATGAAGAGGAACCCACACATTCAGAGCATTGAGAGGGAACACAGATGCAACTGTAAGGATACATAGGGGAGCCACACAACTGAGCGAGAATCTACCAACTGACCAATAAACCTAAGTGCCACCTACTGGATCACACCCCAAAGCTTCAACACCAAAAATAACTCACTAACATATCCCCACCTGAAACCAGAGACCAGATGTCAGCTTCAAATAAAGACCTGGCACAAAGTCTCAGCCCAGTGAAAACATCCAGAAAAGAAGACTATTGACTGTACTCAATCTACACTGCAGTTAAACAAACACGCAATTGCAGAGATGAGAAAGAACCAAGAACTCTGGTAATTTAAATGGCCAGAGTTTCACATATCCTCCAAACAACTGTGCCGTTTCTCTAATAAGAGTTCTTAACCAGGCTGAACTGACTGGAATGACAGAAATAGAATTCAGAATATGGATAGGAACAAAGATCATCAAGATTCAGGAGGATGGCAAAACCCAATACAGGGAAAATAAAATTCACAATAAAGCTTCACAGGAGCTGAAGGACAAAATGGCCAGTTTTTTAAAAAGAGCCTAACAGGTCTGACAGAACTGAATAACACAATACAAGAATTTCACAATACAATCACAAGTATTAGTAGCAGAATAAACCAAGCTGATGAAAGAACCTTAAAACATGAAGACTGGTTCTCTGAAATAAGACAATCAGACAAAAACAAATAAAAAATGAATGAACAAAACCTCTGAGAAGTATGAGATTATGTAAAGAAGCAAAATCTACAAATTATTGGCATCCCTGAAAGGGAGGGGGAGGAAGAAAACAACTTGGAAAATATATTTCAGGATATTGCCCATGAAAACTTCCCCAACCTTGCTAGAGAGGCCAACAGTCAAATTCAGGAAATACAGAGAACTCCTGCAAGATTATACATAAAAAGATTATTCCCAAGACACACAATCATCAGATTTTCCAAGGCTAAAATAAAAGAAAGAATGTTAAAGGCAGCTAGAGAGAAAGGGCAGGTCACCTACAAAGGGAACACCATCAGGCTAACAGCAGATCTCTCAGCTGAAACCTTACATGCCAGAAGAGATTAGGGACCTATATTCAACATTCTTAAAGAAAAAAAAATCAACCAAGAATTTGATATCAAGCCAAATTAAGCTTCCGAAGCAAAGGAGAAATAAGATTATTTTCACATAAGTAAATGTGGAGGGAGGGAGTTCATTACCACCAGACCTGCCTTACAAGAAATCTTGAGGGGAGCACTAAATATAGATATAAAAGACTGCTACCGGCTAATTCAAAAACACACTTAAACACACAGACAGGTGTCAGTGTAAAGCAACCACACAAACAAGCAAATATAATAACCAGCTAACAACACAATGACAGGATCAAATCCACACATATCAATATTAATCTTGAATGTAAACAGGCAAAATGCCCCACTTAAAAGGCACAGAGTGGCAAGTTGGATTAAAATGAAAACTGTAAATACTCTACTGACAGTACTAGGCAGACCATTGAGGCAGAAAATTAACAAATATATTCAGGACTTAAACTCAGTATTGGACCAAATGGATCTGATAGACCTCTACAGAACTTTCCACCCCAAAACAATAATGGCATGCTGTCTTCAAGAGACCCATCTCACATGAAATGACACCCATAAGATCCAAATAAAGGGATGGAGGAAAATACACCAGGCAAATGGAGAACAGAAAAAAAAGCAGGGTTTGCAATCTTAATTGCATACAAAAGATACTTCAAACCAACAATCAAAAAAGACAAAGAAGGGCATTACATAACAGTGAAGGGTTCAATCCAAAAGATCTAACTAATGTAAATAACACAGAAGCACCCAGATTCATAAAACAAGTTCTCAGAGACCTACAATGAGACATAAACTCCCAAATGATAATAGTGGTAGGCATCAACACTCCACTGACAGTATTGGACAGATTATTGCGGCAGAAAAGTAACATATATACAGTTCCTAACCTCAATATTGGACCAAATGGATCTAATAGACATCTACAGAACTCTCCACCTAAAAACAACAGAATATGCATTCTTCTCATCATCACATGGCACATACTCTAAAATTGACCACATGATGGGACATAAAACAATCCTCAGCAAATGCAAAAGAACCCATATCATACCAAACACACTCTCAGATCATTGTGCAATAAAAATAGAAGTCAAGACTAAGAAAATGATGCAATTACATGGAAATTAAACAATATGCTTCTGAATGACTTCGGGGTAAACAATGAAATTAAGGCAAAAATCAAGGAGTTCTTTGAAACTAATGAGAACAAAGATACAAAATACCATACTCTCTGGGACACAGGTAAGGCTGTGTTAAGAGGGATATTTATAGCATTAAATGCCCACATTAAAATACTTTGAAAGGTCTGCAGTTAACAAGCTAACATCACAACTGAAAGAATTAGAGAAGCAAGAAAAAATCAACCCCAAAGCTAACAGAAGATAATAAATAACTAAAATTAGACCTGAACTGAAGGAAATTGAGACACACACAAAAACATATTCATAGTATCAATGAATCCAGGAGTTGGTTTTTTGAAAACGTTAGAAAGAAAGGAGAGAAGATCCAAACAAACACAATTAGAAAAGATGAAGGGATTCATCTGACCCAACATAAACAAAAATAACCATCAGAAACGACTACAAACACATCTATGCACACAAACTAGAAAAACTAGAAGCGATGAATAAATTTCTGGATGCGTACACCCTCCCAAAACTGAACCCAGAAGAAATTGATTTTCTGAACAGATCAATAATGAGTTCCAAAACTGAGCCAGTAATAAATAGCCTACCAACCAAAAATGTCAATGAACAGACAGATTCACAGCTGAATTCTATGAGATGTGCAAAGAAAAGCTGGTATCATTTCTACAGAAACTATTTCAAAAAATTGAGGAGGAGGGACTCCTCCCCAACTCATCCTATGAGGCCAGTATCATCCTGATAACAAAACCTGGCAGAAACACACAAAGAAAAAATAAAACTTCAGCCCAATATGCTTGATGAACCATCAATGCAAAAATCCTCAACAAAGTAATGGCAAACCTAATCCAGGAGCATAACAAAAAGCTAATCCACCATGATCAAGTAGGCTTCATCCCTAGGATACAAGATTGGCTCAACATACACGAATCAATAAGTATGATTCATCACATAAGCAGAACTAAAGACAAAAACCACATGATTATCTCAATTGACGCGGAAAACGCTTTTGATAAAATTCACCACCCCTTCATGTTAACAACTCTCAGTAAAGTAGATATAAAGGAATATACCTCAAAAAATTAAAAGCCATCTATAACAAACCCACAGCCAACATTATACTGAATGGGCAAAAGCTGAAAGTATTCCCCATGAAAACCGGCATAAGACAAGAATATCCTCTCTTACCACTCCTATTAAACACAGTATTGGAAGTTCTAGCGAGAGCAATCAGGCAAGAGAAAGAAGTAAAGGGCATGCAAATAGGAAGAAAGGAAGTCAAATTGTCTCTGATTGCAGACAATATGATTCTATATCTAGAAAATCCCATAGTCTTGGCCTCAAAGCTCCTTCAGCTGATAAACAACTTCAGCAAAGTTTCAGGATACAAAATCAATGTACAAAAATCACTAGCATTTCTATATACCAACAACAGTCATGCTGACAGTCAGATCAGAAAGGCAATCTCATTCACAATTTCCGTTAAAAAATAAAATAAGATACCTGGGAATAATGCTAACCAGGGAGGTAAAAGATCTCTACAATGAGAATTACAAAACACTGCTCAAATAAACCACAGAAGATGCAAACAAATAGAAAAACATCCTATGCTCATGGATAGAAGAAAATCAATATCATTAATATGGCCATACTGCCCAAAGTAATTTACAGATTTAATGCTATTCCTATCAAACTACTATTGACATTATTCACAGAACTGGAAAGAAATATTTTAAAATTCATGTGGAACATAAAAATAGTCCGAATAGCTGAGAAAATCCTAAGCAAAAAGTACAAAGTTGGAGGCATCATGTTACCTGGCTTCAAACTATACTGCAGAGCTACAGTAAACAAAATAGCATGGTACTGATATAAAAGCAGACATATGGACCAATGGAACGGAATAGAGAGCCCAGAAATAAGACTACACACCTATAATTATCTGATCTTCAACAAACCTGACAAAAACAAGCAATGGGGAAAAGACATCCTATTCAATAAGTGGTGCTTGGATAACTGACTAGCCATATGCAGAAGACTAAAGCTGAACCCCTTTCTTACACCATATACAAAAATCAACTCAAGGTGGATTAAAGGCTTAAACGTAAAACCAAAACTATTAAAACCCTGGAAGACTGCCTAGGTAGTACCATCCTGGACATAGGAACAAGCAAAGATTTTATGACAAAGACACCAAAAGCAATCACAACAAAAGCAAGAATTGACAAGTGGGATCTAAGTAAACTTAAGAGCTTCTGCAGAGCAAAAGAAACTATCAACAGATTAAACAATCAACCTACAGAATGGGAGAAAATACTTGCAAACTATACATGTGACAAAGGTCTAATATTCAGCATCTACAAGAAACTTAAATTTATGAGAGAAAAACAAACAACCCTATTAAAAAGTGGGCAACCCTATTAAAAAGTGAGCAAAAGAGCAGACACTTTTCCAAATAAGATACACATGCAATGAACAAACATATAAAGAAAGCTCAACATCACCTATCATTGGAGAAATGCAAATCAAAACCACAATGAAATACCATCTCATACCAGTCAGAATGGCTATTACTAAAAAGACAAAAAATAACAGATGCTGGCGAGGATGCAGAGAAAAGGCAACACTTATACACTGTTGGTGGGAGTGTAAATTATGTCAACCATTGTGGAAAGCAGTATAGCGACTCCTCAAAGAGCTAAAACCAGACTATCATTTGACCCAGCAATCCCATTACTGGGCATATACCCAGAGGAATATAAGTCATTCTACCATAAAGATTTATGCATGCAAATATTTATTGTAGCACTGCTCACAATAGCAAAGTCATGGAATCAATCTAAATGCCAATCAGTGAGATAAGAGAAATAAAATATGGCACATTTACACCATGGGGTACTATGCAGCAATAGAAAAGAACGAGATCTTTTCTTTTGTGGGAATATGGATGGAGCTGGAGGCTATTATCCTCAGCAAACTAATGTGGAAACAGAAACCAAATACTACATGTTCTAACTTAAGAGTGGGAACTAACTGATGAGAACTTATTAACACACAAAAAAGGGAACAACAGACGTTGCGGTCTACTTGATGGTGGAGGGTGGGAGGAGGCAGAGGAGCAGAATTCCTGGGTGATGAAATAATCTGTACAACAAATCCCCATGGCATAATTTTACCTATGTAACAAACCTTCCCATGTACCCCCAAACCTAAACTAAAAGTTTAAAAAATATTATATATAGCCAAAAAAGAATAAAATTGGATTCTTACCTTACACCACGCACACATATCAACTCAAATAAATTAAAGACTCAAATGTAAGACATAAAAGTATAAAACACCCAGAAGAAGACATAGGAAAGCCTCTTAATATTGGATTTGGCAAGGATTTTATGAATATAACACCAAAATCACAGGACATAAAGCAAAAATAGACAAGTAGGAATATATCACATTAAAAAGCTTCTGCACAGAAAAGGAAGCAATCAACAGAGTGACATGGCAAACTATGAAATGTGAGAAAATATTTGCAAATTATATCTCAGAAAAAGGGTTAATTTCCAAAATATATAAGGAATTCCTACAATTTTATGGCCAAAAAAAAATAACCTATTGGAAAATGGGCAAAGTACTCAAGATTTTTCCAAAGAAGACATACAAATGGGAAACACATAAATGAAAAGCTTCTCAGTATCACTAGTCATCAGGAAAAAAAAAAAAAACAAATGCAAATGACAATGAGGTATCATCTCACACCTGTTAGAATATCGAATATTAATTTTAAAAAGAGAGATAACGAGAGTTCTCAGCAATGTGGGGAAAAGGGAATTCTCATGCACCGTTGGTAGGAATGTAAATTAGTCAGCCATTATGGAAAACAGTACAGAGGTTCCTCAAGAAATTAAAGATGGAGCTACCATATAATCCAACAATCCCACTTCTGGGCACTTATCAGAAAGTACTGAAATCAGGATCTCAAAGAGATATCTGCACTTCCATATTCACTCCAGCATTATTCACAGTAGCCAACATCCAGAAACACTAAAATATCCATTAACAAATGAGTAGCTAAGGAAAATGTGGTATATACATACAATGGAATATTACTCTGCCTTAAGGAAGTAATACTTTCATATGTGACAACATGAATGTACCAGAAGGACATTATGATAAGTGAAATAAATCAGTCACAGAAGGACACACACTGCATGATTTCAGTTGTATAAGCTCTAGAAACAGAGAGTAAAATGGTGATTGACAGGGGCTGAGTGGAGGAGGAAGTGAGAAGTTGCTCTTCAATGAGTATAAACTTTCAGTTACGCAAGATGAATCAAGTTCTGTAAGTCTACTGTACAACCTCGTCAGCTACTGGGAGGCTATTGTGTATTTTTAGTGGTATTATGTTTCTTTGATTTTTCATGTTTCTTGTTGTATTATGTTGATGTGTGTGCATTTGAGGAAGTAGGGACTTGTTACAGTCTTTTCAGACTTGCTTTGTCTGGGGAAAGCCCTTCACCAGTCAGCCCACCCAGAGATTTTGGGCAGCCTGTCTGACATAGTCTGAGGGTAAGCTTGTTGCTGGAGTCCTTGGGCAAGCCGTCCTTGTGCTTGGCTCTGCGGGGTTGGGTCTAAAGTCTGGATTCACTGGGGTGAACCTGTTGATTTGATTGGTGGAGATGGGTCTAAAGCCTAGGTCAACAGGAGCTGACCTGGTGCTAGGGCCAGTCTTGAGTATGAGTCTACAGGCACTAATTGTGTGCTGGAATGGGCCTGACACTTGGGTCTACTGGGAAGGGCCTGCAGCCTAAGCCCATGGAAACTTGCCTGGTACTGGGTTAGGCCTGGTGCCTGGAACCACTGGGTAAGGCCTGGAGCCTGAGTTCATGGGGATTGGTCTGCTGGAGCCTGGGGCCACAGGGCTTGACCTAAAGCCTGGAGCCAGCCTGGACCTGGGGCCAACGTGGTGCGTGGGTCCATGAAGCCTGGTTGGAGCCCAGGATGCCAGGTGCTGGCCTGGTGCCTGGGGCCACTGGGGCTAGCCTGGACCCTGGGGCCATGGGGACCTACCTAGAGCCTGTGTCTGGTGGTGGTGGCCTATAGGTTGGGTGTGCAGGTGCTGGTCTAGATGCTAGATTTGTGAGGGCTGGCCTGGGTCTTGGGGCATTAGGAGCCAGTCTGGAACCTGGTACACAAGGGCAGTCCTGGAGCCTGTGTCCATGAGGGAAGGTCCAGTGCTGGGGCCTACTGGGACAGGCATGGACCCTGAGTCTTTTGGTGCATGAGGCAACAGGAGCTAGTCTGCCATAGGCAGACCTAGAGCCTGTATCCACAGGTGTCCACCAGGTGTTTGAGGCCATGGGTGCCAATCTGGTGCTGGTGTGGTCCTGAAGCCTGAAGCTGGATGGGGCTGGCTTGATGCTGGGTGGGCCTAGATCCTGTATCTGCAGAGGCTGGCCTGATGACTGGGCAGTCAGCTTGGTAATGTGTGCAGTCTGGAGTCTGGGGTCACCGAAGCTGACATGGCTTTTGGCCAAACCTGGATCCTCATTCTATGGGGGTTGGCTCAGCACTAGGGCAGGACTGAAGCTCAGGGATGTTCTATATCTGGGGCTATTTGGGGATTTCCTGGTTCTGGGGTAGGCTCAGAGACCAAGTCTTCCAAGCAGGCCTAGAGCTTGGGGCTGTGCAATCTTGCCTGGCACTGGAGCAAATTTGGAGGCTATCAACTGGGTCCAAATTGGAGCCTGGGTCCATGGGTGCTAGCCTAATGACTAGGGTTGCAGGAGTCAGCCTGGTGCTGGCATGGGCCTGAAGTCTCTACCAGTAGAAGCCAGCCTGGTGCTGGGGGCAATCTGGTGCCTAATGATGACAATCTTACTCCACTAAAGTGGAGATTTTTATTTTTTATTGTTTGCATTCCCTCTTTTTTATTTGTTTTGGTTGAAACAATAATTTTACCTATTTATGGGATATTGAGTAATATTTTGACACACATATACAATGTGTAATGATCAAATATGGTAATTAGCATATCCATTCCCTTGAACATTTATCATTTCTTTGTGTTGGAACATCCAAAATCTCCCTTCTGGCTTTTTGAAAATATACAATAAATTATTGCCAACCATATTCACCCTAAAGTGTAACAGAACACTAGATTTTATTCCTTCTATCTAGTGGTAACTTTGTATCCATTAACCAAACCCTCCCTTCCTAGTTTCTAATAACCAGAACTCTACTCTGCTTCTTTGAGATCAATTTTTTTAGCTGCCACATATGAGTGAGAACGTGGTGGTGTTTATCCTTCTGTGTCTGTTTATTTCACTTAACATAATGTCTTCCATGCTCATCCATGTTGCCATGAATGACAGAATTTCCTTTTTAAAATTTTTTTCTATTTTTTTAATCTTTTACTTTAAGTTCCAGGATACATGTGAAGAACGTGCAGGTTTGTTACACAGGTATATGTGTGTGATGGTGGCTTGCTGTACCTGTCAACCCATCACCTAGTTTTTAAGCCCAGCATGCATTAAATATTTGTCCTGATGCATGCCCTCCCCTTGCGCCCACCCTCCAACAGGCCCTGGTGCATGTTATTCCCCTCCCTGTGTCTCTGTGTTCTTATTGTTCAACTCCCACTTATGAGTGAGAACATGTGGTGTTTGGCTTTCTGTTCCTGTGTTAGTTTGCTGAGGATGATGGCTTCCAGTTTCATCCATGTACCTGCAAAGGACATGATCTCGTTCCTTTTTGCAGCTCCATAGTATATCATGGTGTATATGTACCACATTTTCTTTATCCAGTCTAGCATTGGTGGGCATTTGGGTTGGTTCCATATCTTTGCTATTGTGAATAGTGCTGCAATAAACATACGGGTGCATGTATCTTTATAATAGAATGACATATTCCTTTGGGTATATACCCAGTAATGGGATTGTTGGGTCAAATGGTATTTCTGGTTCATAAAATCTTGAGGAATCACCACACTGTCTTCCACAATGGTTGAAATAATTTACATTCTCACCAACAATGTAAAAGTGTTCCTATTCCTCCACAGCCTCGCCAGCATCTGTTGTTTCTTGACTTTTTAATAATTGCCATTCTGACTTTAGTGAGATGGTATCTCATTGTGGTTTTGATTTGCATTCCTCTAACGATCAGTGATGTTGAGCTTTTTATCATATGTTTGTTGGCTGCATAATGTCTTCTTTTGAGAAGTATCTGTTCATATCCTTTGCCCAATTTTTGATGGGGTTGTTTGTTTGTTTTCTTGTAAATTTGTTTAAGTTCCTTGTAAATTCTGGATATTAGACCTTTGTCTTAAGGGTAGATTGCAAAAATTTTCTCCAATTACCTGTAGGTTGCCTGTTCACTCTGATGATAGTTTCTTTTGCTGTGCAGAAGCTCTTTAGTTTAATTAGATCCCATTTGTCAATTTTAGCTTTTGTTGCAATTGCTTTTGGTGATTTCATCATAAAATCTTTGCCCCTGGCTATGTCCTAGTGGTATTGCCCAGGTTTTCTTCTAGGGTTTTTATGATTTTGGGTTTTACATTTAAGTCTTTAATTCATCTTGACTTAATTTTTATACATGACGTAAGGAAGGAGTTCGGTTTCAGTTTTCTGCATATGGCTAGCCATTTTTTTCTAGCACCACTTATTAAATAGGGAATCGAATCCTTTCCCCATTGCTTGTTTTTATCAGGTCGATTTTTGTTGAAGATCAGATAGTTATAGATGTGTGATCTTATTTCTCAGGTCTCTATTCTGTTCCAATGGTCTATATGTCTGTTTTGGTACCAGTACCATGCTGTTTTGGTTATTGTAGCTTTGTAGTATAGTTTGAAGTCAAATAGCATGATGCCTCCAGCTTTGTTCTTTTTGCTTAGGATTGTCTTGGCTATGTGAGCTCTTTTTTTGTTCCATGTGAATTTTAAAACAAGTTTTTTCTAATTCTGTGAAGAATGTCAATGGTAGTTTGATGGGAATAGCATGGAATCTATAAATTACTTTGGGCAGTATGGCCATTCTCATGATATTGATTCTTCCTATCCATGAGCATGGAAGGTTTTTCCATTTGTTTGTGTCCTCTCTTTACACAGCAGTGGTTTGTAGTTCTCCTTGAAGAGGTCCTTCATGTCCCTTGTTAGCTGTATTTCTAGGTATCTTGTTCTATTTGTAGCAATTGTGAATGGGAGTTCATTCATGATTTGAGTCTCTGCCTGTCTATTGTTGATGTATGGGGATGTTTGTGATTTTTACACATTGATTTTGTATCCCGAGACTTTACTGAAGTTGTTTATCTGCTTAAGAAGTTTGGGGGGCAGAGATAATGCTGCTTTCTAAATATAGAATCATCTGCAAACAGAGACAATTTGACTTCCTCTCTTTCTATTTGAATACCCTTTATTTTTGTCTCTTGCCTGATTGCCCTGGCCAGAACTTCTAATACTATGTTGAATAGGAGTGGTGACAGAGGGCATCCTTGTCTTGTGCTGGTTTTCAAAGGGAATGCTTCCAGCTTTTGCCCATTCAGTATGATATTGGCTGTGGCCTTGTCATAAATAGCTCTTATTATTTTGAGATATGCTTCATCGGTACCTAGTTTATTGAGAGTTTTTAGCATGAAGGGATATTGAATTTTATCAAAGGTCTTTTCTGCATCTATTGAGATAATCATGTGGGTTTTGTCGTTGGTTCTGTTTATGTAATGGATTATGTTTATTGATTTGCATATGTTGATCCAGACTTGCATCCCAGGGATAAAGCTGAATTGATCATGGTAGATAAGCTTTTGATGTGCTGCTGGATCCCATTTGCCAGTATTTTTTGAGGATTTTTGCATCAATGTTCATGAGGTATATCGACCTGGAGTTTTCTATTTTTGTTGTGTCTCTGCTAGGTTTTGGTATCAGGATGATGCTGTTCTCATAAAATTAGTTAGGGAGGAGTCCTTCCTTTTCAATTCTCTGGAATCGTTTCTGAAGGAATGGTACCAGCTCCTCTTTGTACCTCTGGTAGAATTTAGCAGCAAATTCATCTGGTTCTGGGTTTCTTTTGGTTCGTAGGCTATTTATTACTGCCTCAATTTTGGAACTTGTTTTTGGTCTATTCAGAGATGGGACTTCTTCCTGGCTTAGTCTTGGGAGGGTGTGTGTGCCCAGAAATTTATCTTTTTTTTTTTTTTTTTTTTTTTTTTTTTTTTTTTTTTTTTTTTTTTTAGATTTTCTGATTTATTGACATAGAGGTGTTTATGGTATTCTCTGATGGTAGTTTTATTTCTGTGGGGTTAGTGGTGATATCCCTTTTATCATTTTTTATTGTGTCTATTAGAATCTTCTGTCTTTTCTTCTTTATTACTCTAGCTAGCAGTCTATCTTATTAATTTTTTTTCAAAAAGTCAGCTCCTGAATTCATTAATATTTTGAAGGGTTCTTTGTGTCTCTGTTTCCTTCAGTTCTGCTCAGATCTTAGTTATTTCTTGTCTTCTGCTAGCTTTTGGATTTGTTGTTCTTGCTTCTCTACTTCTTTTAATCGTGGTGTTAGGGTGTCAGTTTGAGATCTTTCTAGCTTTCTGATGTGGACATTTAGTGCTATAAATTTTCCTCCTAGCACTGCTTTAGCTGCATCCCAGAGATTCTAGTACATTATCTCTTCGCTCTCATTGCTTTGAAAGAACTTCTTGATTTCTGCCTTAATTTCATTATTTACCCAGGAGTCATTCAGGAGCAAGTTGTTCAACTCCCATGTAGTCATGTGGTTTTAAGTGAGTTTCTAAATCCTGGGTTCTAATTTGATTGCACTTTGGTCAGAGAGATTGTAATTATTTTGCATTTGCTGAGGAGTGTTTTACTTCCAATTATCTGGTCGATTTTAGAGTAAGTGTCATGTGGCACTGAGAAGAATGTGTTGTTTTAGGGTGAAGAGTTCTGTAGATGTCTATTAGATCCACTTGATCCAGAGCTGAGTTCAAGTCCTGAATATTCTGGTTAATTTTCTGTCTTGTTGATTTGTCTAATATTGACAGTGGGGTGTTAATGTCTCCCACTTTTATTGTGTGGGAGTCCAAGTCTCTTTGTAGGTCTCTAAGAACTTGTTTTATGAATCTGGGTGCTCTTGTATTAGGTGCATATATATTTAGGATAGTTAGCTCTTCTTACTGAATTGATCCCTTTGCCATTATGTAATGCCCTTCTTTGACTTTTTTTTATTTTTTTTAAGTCTGTTTTGTCTGAGACTAGGACTGCAACCCCTGCTTTTTTCTGCTTTCCATGTGCTTGGTAATTTTTCCTCCATCCTTTTATTTTCAGCCTATGTGTTCCTTTGCACATGAGATGGGCCTCCTGAATACAGCATGCTGATGGATCTTGACTCTTTATCCAATTTGCCATTCTGTATCTTTTGATTGGGACATTTAACCCATTTACATTTAAGGTTAATATTGTTAGGTATTAATTTGATCCTGTCATCATGATGCTAGCTGGTTATTTTGCACACTAGTTGATGGTGTTTCTTCATAGTGTCATTGGTCTTTATATTTTCGTGTGTTTGGCAGTGGCTGGTACCAACTTTTTCTTTCCATATTTAGTACTTCCTTCAGGAGCTCTTGCAGGGCAAGCCTGGTGGTGATGAATTCCCTCAGCATTTGCTTGTCTGAAAAAGATTTTATTTCTCCTTCACTTATGAAGCTTAATTTGGCCAGATATGAAATTCTGGGTTAAAAATTCCTTTCTTTAAGAATGTTGAATATTTGCCCCCACTCTCTTCTGGCTTGTAGTGTTTCTGCTGAGATATTCACTGTTAGTCTGATGGGCTTCCCTTTGTAGGTTACCTGGCCTTTCTCTCTGGCTGCCCTTAACATTCGTTCCTTCATTTAGATCTTGGAGAATCTGATGATTATGTGTCTTGGGGTTGATCTTCTCGTGTAGTATCTTAGTGGGTTTCTCTGTATTTCCTGAATTTGAATGTTGACCTGTCGTGCTAGGTTGGGGAAGTTCTCATGGATAATATCCTGAAGTGTGTTTTCCAACTTGGTTCCATTATCCCCATCTCTTTCAGGCACTCTCATCAGTGGTAGGTTCAGTCTTTTTACATAGTCCCATATTTCTTGGAGGTTTTGGTCATTCCTTTTCATTCTTTTTTCTCTAATCTTGTCTGCCTGCCATATTTCAGCAGGTTACTCTTTCATCTCTGATATTCTTTCTTACACTTGATCCATTTGGTTATTGATACTTCTGTATGCTTCACGAAGTTCTCGTGCTGCATTTTTCAGCTCCATCAGGTCATTTATGTTCCTCAGCGAAGTTTGTCACTACCCAACTTCTGAAGCCTACTTCTGTCAATTCACCCATCTCATCTTCCGTCCAGTTCTGTGCCCTTGCTGGAGAGGTGTTGTGATCATTTGGAGGAACAGAGGCCTTTTGAGTTTTCAGCATTTTTCCATTGATTTTTTTCTCATCTTCATGAGTTTGCCTAGTTTTGATCTTTGAGGCTGCTGCCACTTGGATGAGGTTTTTGTAGGGACTTTCTTTGTTGATGCTGTTTTGTTGCTGTTTGTTTGCTTGTTTTTCTTTCAATAGTTAGGTCCCTCTTCTGTAGGGCTGCTGTGGTTTGCTGGGGTTGCACCTGTTCATCTGGTTCGCTGCCACGCCTGGAGATGTCACTTGAGGAGTCTGGAGGACAGCAAAGATGGGTGGTCTCCTCTTTCATCTGGGATCTCTGACCTCAAGGGGTATTGACCTGAAACCAGTAGGAACATTCCTGTATAGGATGTCTGAAAACCCCTGTTGTGGGGGGGAGGGGCACCTCACACAGTTGGGTGGCATGGGAAGCAGGGCCCATTTAATGAGGCACTTTAGCTGTCCCTTGGTGCAAGGGGTTTGCTGCACTGGGGCAAAACCCACTCATCTTGGTTGCCTGGATTCCTCAGGGCTAGAAGGAGGAAACATTAAGTCTGCTGGTCAATGGAGATTGTGGCCATCCCTCCCACTAGGGGCTCAGGCCCAGGGAGATCAGAGTTCTGTCCCTGAGCCCTGGTTGAAGTTGAAGTTCCTGCAGGGAGGCCCTGCAGCTGCAGTGTTGGCTGCTGCCTCTCCCGCAAGTAGCTCAGATGGCTTAGACTGCAGGTAGCCACAGCAGTGGTTATGGCCACCCCTCCCCCAGGAAACTTGGCAGACTTAGGCCAATTCATTCTAGCCAAGTGAGTGTTGAGAATCTGTGTGGCTTTGTAGTTGGAGCCCAAGGCCCAAGTGGCCTGGGCTCCTGAGTGGAATCTTCTGATCCATGGGTTGCACAGCTCCATAGAAAAAGCATGGCTTCCCAGGCTGGGTAGCACACTCACTCACCACCTCCCTTGGCTGGGGGTATGGCCTCCCCTGCCCCATGTGGCTATCAGGTAGGCTGCCACACCACACTGCTCTTCATTCCTCTCCATGGTTCACACCAGCTGCCTAGTCAGTCCTAATGACAGAACCTGGATACCTCGGTTACCAGTGTGGGATTTGCACTCTGTTTTTGATCTTCTTGATTGGAAACTCCAATCACTGCTGCTTCTAGTCAGCCATCTTGGCCCTGCCCCCTCCAGAATTTCATTTTTTAAGTTTGAATAGTATTCCATTGTGTGTGTGTGTGTGTGTGTGTGTGTGTATTTGTATCACATTTTCTTTATCCATTCATCTACTTATGGACATTTATGTTGATTCCATATCTTGGCTATTGTGAATACAGTTGTAATAACCAAGATATGGAATCAATCTTGGAATCAAGAGGGGTGCAGATATCTCTACAATATACTGGTTTCCTTTTCTTTGGATAAATTCATAGTTGTGGAACTGTTGGATCATATGGTAGTTCTATTTTTAATTTCTTGAGGAACCTCCATACTATTTTCCACAATGACTATGCTAATTTACATTCCCATCAACAGTATATAAGAGTTCCCTTTTCTTCACATACTTGTCAGTATTTGTTATTTTTTGTCTTTTTTATAATAGGCTGAGATTTAAAGTATATATAGTTCACTTTCAGCCCAGATTCAATTGGAAGAATACTGGAGTAGAATCAAACTAGTACTTGAAAAAGAAAATCCCGTTTTTTAAAGTGCATCCCAAAAGCACTTTAATTTTTTAAAATTATCTATAATACAAGGCAATTTTGAAATAAAACTGAGGGTTGAAAAGAATAGCATCGTTTTTCTAGTTATAGAGTTCATAGTTTGGTTCAAATTTCTAGCTTGAAAAAAGTAAAAATGTTTTGGCTTGGGCCTGCTTTCACAGATTTTGAATTATGGAGGATAATGGAGCCCTCAAAATGTTTGCCTTTCAAGACCTAAGTTCCCCCAAAATGGCTATTTGAGGGTTAGAGCCCAGTCTGCTGTTTGAAATAAAACAGCATCTGCTCTCTGCTCAAAGTCTACAGAGGATAAGAGACGGTGGACTCTTGTAGAGCTCTTAACTGAGCAGTTTGGAAACTAGGAGATGGTGTACAGTCAGGCTTGGAACTGACCTTTGTTAATAAATACCTGACACAGAAGGGTGACAAGCATCATCTCAAGTTCTTTGAAGAGTAGCCAAACATGCTGATTCTACATTGCAATGGTTCTAATGGCTTCTTATTCAGGAGTTTTTCCGCTCCCTGCAGAGCCACAGAAATATGAAGTAAAGGTTGGTGCAGGGGATGACAGGGGTGTGTGCAGGCCAGCATACCAGCCATTTTCTTAATAACTGCCTTAGCAAGTACAGCCACCATTTGAATGCCCTCTACCCTGCGGATAAGCAATTGGTAGAGAAAATAAAATATATATTCTTATAAAATCCAGAAGTTGAGGGATGAAAGAAAAAGAAAGACCTGACAAAGTGTGGCAATGTAGAAAGTTTATTCTCAGTGTGTTCCCCATTCCCACATTAAATCCCTTCTGAAGGATTAAACTCTATTCAGAAGTTCATTATCTACCTCTCCCTAGCTTGGCATTCAGGCAAACCTATGCTACTAAGCAGCTGTAACATCGAGCGCATAACTTCAGCCTTTCTAGGTCTTATTTGCTTCATATGTAAGATGGAGAAAATAATGAAATTTACCTTACAGAGTGCTTATAAGGATTCAAGGAAATGAAAAAGCAACCGAAAAGTACCTAGTCCCATGTGTGGCACATAACACATACTTAGTTAAGTGTCCATTGAGTCTAAAGTCTACCTGATCAACTTATGCCTCCTCAGATGTTACTGAGCACTGTGCTTATGTGTTCTCCCATTATAACACGCATGCAATTGATCAGAGTCTTTCACTGTCTCAGGTTGAAGAATTCACTAATAATGGATAGTTTAGGAAAGAAACAGAGCAATAAAGGTTTCTGGTATGGTGATGGGGGAAGGTAAGAGCCTTTCCAGTTTGGCCATGAAGAGAGAGTGGTAAAATAGTTAGCCACAGGTGACCTGTCAGAGGACAATGTTCTAAGTATTTGTATTAAGACCAAGGTTTATGAACCAAACTGGAAGTAAGAAACCTGGCATCCCTAGTCATGTCAACCCAGCTAGATTCATCCTGTGCTTATGGAAGATTGTTCATGCCAGTAATCTATCTCCTCGGGCATCATCACAGATAAGACTTTATACTCAACAGCAACAATAACAATAACAACTTGGGGCACCAATTGAGTAATTGCTCTGGTTTAGACATTGTGCTAAAAGTTCGTCCATGTATTGTCTCATTTAATCCTCATAATCACTTTATGAAGAAAGTAACATTATTATGCATTTTTTACAGGTAAGGTAACTGAAGCTCAGTGAGGCTGCATATTTTGACAAAGGTCATATAAAAAGGAAATGATAGAGCTGGCATTTAAATCTAAATCAATCTGACTCCAGAGTCCATGCTCTTAATTATGACACAAACAGGCTCTCAGTGGGACCTTTTTCTGTTGCTGTTCCCACTGTTGTAACAAAATAATCTACTCTAAAATTAATGACAAGATTCTGTGGATAAGGATTTTAGAAAGGTCACAGTAGAGATTATTTTCTGAGAAAACTCAAATGGTTTAGGGATGAAACAGCTTGTGTTAGAAAATCCATTTCAATGGCCGGGCGCGGTGGCTCAAGCCTGTAATCCCAGCACTTTGGGAGGCCGAGACGGGTGGATCACGAGGTCAGAAGATCGAGACCATCCTGGCGAACACGGTGAAACCCCGTCTCTACTAAAAAATACAAAAAACTAGCCGGGCGAGATGGCGGGCGCCTGTAGTCCCAGTTACTTGGGAGGCTGAGGCAGGAGAATGGCGTAAACCCGGGAGGCGGAGCTTGCAGTGAGCTGAGATCCGGCCACTGCACTCCAGCCCGGGCGACAGAGCGAGACTCCGTCTCACAAAAAAAAAAAAAAGAAAAACACCCCAAAAAAAAAAAAAAAAAAAAAAAAAAAAAAAAGAAAATCCATTTCAAGATTTGTTTTTCGCTCACATGTCTACTGGTTGATGTTGGTTGACAACTGAGACCTGGACCTCATCTTGGGCTTTCAACTAAGATACCTATGTTTGACCTCTCCATGTGACATGAGTTTCCTTCATCATGGTGTTCTAAGAGTAGCTGGACTTCCTATATGGTGATTCAAGCCTCCAAAAACAAATCCCCCATGGATGAGGCAGAAAATGCTTTGTCTTTTATTACCTATCTTTGTAGGTCACATAGCATTATTTCCATTTTTCTTTAATATTTTAAACAGTCATAAGCCTGCCTAGTTTCAAAGTGGGGGAGGATTTAGACTCCACTATTGAAATGACAGTGGCAAGATCACATTGTAGAAGAGCATGTGCGATGAGAGCCATTATTATTGCAGCCATTTGGAAAATATAATATCCCACACATCCCCCACCAACATTTCAGTATAGACTGCAGGCAAGCTACTGAGGTAACTTTGTCAATGGTAGTCTATTTCTCAGATCAATTTCTTTGTACTTTGATGTGTTTTGTTGGATGCATAAACATAGCCTGAAGCACTACAGAAAGAAAGTTTACCTCTTTGCCCTCAAGAGAAGAAATACATCTTATGTGAAAACACTCCAAGGCATGTAAATATTGGTTTCAGCTGGTTTTTACACCAGAAAACAATCACCGTTGAGAACCTATTCTGTGTTTTAGACTGTGCTAGGAGCAAAGATATTTAGCAGAAGTAAATTACATAATCTCTATTCCTAGAGCTTGGTAAGATTTGCACAGTACTAGACTAGAAATTAGACTACTTATTTGCCATTTCCTCCATTATCTGGAGCAAATGACTTGTCTTGTCAGAACATCACTTTATTCCTCTACCAAGGGGAGAATCTGCCTTAACCTAATACACAGACTTTTGGAAGATGACAAAAGCTCACATTTTAAAAGAATACAGAACTCAGTTAATATGAAATATAATCATCTTTGAAAAGAAGTATGTTTCCACCTCCAAACACCCTACAAAATAGATAAGAAATTTAAGAGAAAATTATCAATAGCTAATTCACAAAATACTGGAGAGAATGCCATGTGGATTCTGAGAAAGTATCCAGGAGTGAGGGCTGCATGAGTAGAAGACCAAAATATGGTAAGTGGATGTATTATTTAAATACCGCTGCATAACAAATGTCCCTAAAACTCAAAGGCATGCAAGAATAATCATTTATTCTCATGGTAATGGCTCTTTGGATCACCTGGGTTTGTCTTATTTAAGTTGGCTAGATTTGGCTCCAAGCTGTTGATCAGGTCCAGGTCTGCCCCATGTTTCTCTTATCCTCCTTGTACCAGCAAGGTACTTAAAGCAAGTTCAAATTGTAATGGCAGAAGCACAAAAGGAGCTAATCTCAACCAGATAAGCACATTTTCAAGCTGCTTCTAGCAATATACCTGCCATTGTCACATGGGCCCAAACAAGTTATAAGGCCAAGCCTAACATCAAGGGACAGAGATGTAGATTCTGCCTGTCATGACATTATTGTAAGGATGTGAACATATAATATCACAATAAGGAAGTGCAGAATAATGAGCAATAATTCAATCTAACAGTAAGAGAACATAAGAAAGGCCAGTAAAACCTGGAGCCTAGGTCAATAGAATACATGGGGCATGGGGGTGAAGAAGACAAGAATTGTAGGGAAATAAGGAAACATAATATCTTATGTAATACAAGGCCACCTTACAGATGTTTCTGATATCCATGACATGCTGTTTGGAAAAGTTTATCTTTCTAGTTGTTTATTTAAAACGGGAATCTGAATCAATGTGAGATATCTCTGTTGCTTATATATGCCCTAACAAATCTTTAAAAACTAAATAAGTTAGCAAGAAAAGAATGAGTGTTTGATAATTTCTGTGTAATTCCTGGGGCCATTCTAGAACCATCTGTGAGGTGAATCTTGGCAAAGGAACAAATTAAATAATGGTGTCATTAAGCAACATGCATATTCATGAAGATGCTGTTGTTTACACATTATTTTCTGTCATGGCTAAATAAAACATGGCACCATTTATGTGCAAATCACCACACAATGATTCTGCCACATTTCTAAATGACTGAAGGGGGTGTTATTGGATGAAGGCTTTCCAAGTCCCTAGGAATTATATGGTGAGCTACCCAAACTGAAGGTCAACTGGTGGGCTCCATTGTATTAGGAAATGAGGGTTAGTAGAACTATGAGTCCAGGGAGGAAGAGCATCTGTAAGACACAAGGTCCTAGACAACGATGAATCAAAGGCCAGGTAAGCCACAGAAATCAAGAGGTCTATTGATAAGGATGAGGCAAAAGAGGAAAGAGCTAATATTACTGAGTGTCTAGAATATACCAGATACCATGCTAGGTGTTCTATACATACTATAACCCTCTTAATCAGTGCTATGGTTTTAATAACTGTCTCCTCCAAAACCCATGTTGAAACTTAATCCCCAATGTGGTAGTATTGAGAGGTGGGGCCTCTAAGAGGTGATATGAATGAATCTATTCATGGATCAATAAATTATTGGGTTAATGGGTTATCATGGGAGTCATACTGGTGGCTTTATAGGGAGAGAGACATGAGCTAGCACACTTAGTTCCCTCACCATGTGATGCCGTATGTCACTTTGGGACTCTGCAGAGAGCCTTCACCAGCAAGAAGGCCCTTGCCAGATGCAGCACCTCAACCTTGGATTTCTCAGGCTCTATAACAGTAATAAATACTTTTTCTTCATAAATTACATAGTTTTAGGTATTCCAATACAAGCAGCAGAAAAAAGACTAAGATAATTACCTTATGAGATATATGGTATTTCATCTCATTTTACAGATGAAGAAACTGAGACTAATTGAGGTAAAATGGCTTACTTAAGTTCACACCACCTTGTATGCTGCAAAACTAAGCTTGGTTCTCTCTGAATACGTAATTTACATTCTTTACATACTCTGAAGTCTATATCTTTCCATCACAGCATGTTATCTCCTCACAAACAGGACTGAGGTATTTGGGGGAAATGGCTAGGCAAAAAATACACAGTAAGTTCACAGGAAATAAGCAAAGGATGGGGTAGGGTGAGGTGGGAGTGGGAAGCAACAAATAGGAGAAGCCAGAGAAAATGTAGCACAAAGAGTAAAGAAGAGCCTTCAGTTTTCTGCTCCAACTAATAAGCAATCCTGAATGAAACTGACCTAGAGTCTTGAAGAGGACAAATAGAAACATTAGTGTGAATACTGAGCACCTTTGGCTGGCCAGCTGGGCCCTCCATTCAAACCATTATTTGTCAGAGGCTCTTTTCTGACAACGCCTTTATGTAGATATTAACACAACTAGTTTCGGTGGTCTTTCAAACTAATGAGTATCTTGTGTAAATATTAAACTAGAGAGAAATGCCATTGTGTGAACTGTATGTCTTTTCCTCTGCTGGCCCACTGAACATTAATGTTTTCAGACAAAAAAAAAAAATGTTCAGAACTGCTTATTCTAAGAAAAAAGCACAAGAAGACTAGTATTTGTGTTAGGAAGCCACTATACTCGGTCTCTGAGGAGAAGGACATCAGATAGAGCTCTTCTTTTTCTGGAAAACTGGGATGCCTTTGAGAGCACAGACTAAGAAGTAAAAGAAGAAAAGAAGGCCAGCTTAATACCAAAAGATGGAATTTACAATAAAGTTTGTGTGAGCCAATTGGGTGTCGACTGGGAATTCTTGAATTATAGGAAGTAGCTAGATAAAGCCTTTTCTGCTTACTAGCAAGGCTGACCACACATATAAATGATCTGAGTTTGGGATTTATCAGTTGACTTTGGGCATTTGCTTGTGAAAACAAAAAAATTCCATACTGAAGGTTCAGTTCTTCAGACTGAAAAACATTTTGATCTCGTTAAAATTTAAACATCCTGGTCGGGCGTGGTGGCTCACGCCTGTAATCCCAGCACTTTGGGAGACTGAGTGCAGATCACGAGGCAGATCACGAGGTCAGGAGATTGAGACCATCCTGGCTAACACGGTGAAACCCTGTCGCTACTAAAAATACAAAAAGAAAAAAGAAATTAGCCGGGCGTTGTGGTGGCACCTGTAGTCCCAGCTACTCCGGAGGCTGGTGGGAGAATGGTGTGAACCCAGGAGGCAGAGCTGCTTGCAGTGAGCCGAGATCGTGCCACTGCATTCCAGCCTGGGTGACAGAGTGAGACTTCATCTCATAAAAAGAAAAGAAAAGTAGCTGGTAATGGTGGTGGGCACCTGTAATCCCAGTTACTTGGGAGGCTGAGGCAGGAGAATCACTTGAACCTGGGAGGCAGAGGTTGCAGTGACCTGAGATCGCACCATTGCACTCCAGCCTGGGCAACAAGAGTGAAACTTCATCTCAAAAAAAAAAAAAAAAAAAAAGAAAGAAAGAAAGAAAGAAAAAAGAAAAGAGAAAAAAAAGTAAACATCTTTGAGCAAGGTAACTCTTTTTATCAGTTAACTGTTATGCACTGTGCTTTTCTGGACTCTTTCATCTAAAATAGAGGTTAGCAAACTTTTTCTATAAAAGTCCAGAGAGTACATATTTTTTATTTTACCATGACTACCCAGCTCTGCTATTGTAGCACAAAAGCAGCTGCAGACAGTGTGTAGAGTGTCAAATATTCCAATAAATCTCATTTACAAAAAAAAAAAATTGTGAGTCAAATTTTTCTGACCCCTGATCTTAACAGAATTTCTCTGGGAAGGACAACAGAAAAACTAGGGGGCTGTCCTACAAGGCATCTAAGTAAGTGAACAAAAGCCATTATAAAGATCACAGGCCATTTTGAGTCTACCATGTAACCAAAACCCAAAAATCTGATGAAGGGTAAGGAATTCCTTGCCATTCATAAGATTTTTACAAGGAATGATGATTTCACAAAGAGTAAACTCATAGCATAGAGGAAATCATCTTGTCTTGAAAGCTTACCTTCTCTAGACCAGCTCTTCACCCTAGTCTTCCAGTGAAGCTCAATGACAACTGTACATCCATTCACATACTTTTCTACAGTCTTAGAGAAAAAATACCTGTTTCACATTTTATTCCCACTAAACTCCTGTTGGTGGCTATTTACTGTAATTGCAAAAAAAAAAAAAAAAAGGTAGTATACATTAATCAACAATAGGGTGAGTTCAGGATTCTAATCATTCTTAACTTGATGAAAATAAAATTATGTACTTACAGTTAATGAGCTAATGAGTATTCTGTCAGACACTGAGCCTATCTTTTATCCTTTTGTTATAGGCATAAATTAATCCCAGACATAAAGATATGATTATCGGAATTAGCCTTATTCAAAGATAGCAGAAGTAGTGAAGTGAGGGAGTGTGCTGAGGCTGTAATAGGTGGCATAAAAAGGCAAGCTTTGAGTTTCAGTTTCAGATCATACAAAGAGCTTGGAATTTGTCACTCCTGTCCTTAAAACAATCAAAGGCTGAACAAACAAAACCAATGACATTTCTTGGACCCATATGAAAGCTTAAGTCACAGAGCAAATCACTACCCTCAAATCTGGAAAGACAATCACATCCAGAGAAACATAGCCCCCAAAACTTACTTACCTGTTACAGAAGCCACAGAAATTCTTAATCTGGTAGGGAAACTTAAATGCTCATTTAGACTGAATCTGAAGACTGAGTGCAGATGACCTTGAGAGTGAAAAACTTCTGGGGTCATAGGCAAGTTCCTCACATATATGTGGGCTTTCACTCCAGGAATTTACCAAATTCTCCCTGTGAGGATCTACAAAAAATTATCTTACGGTCCTTGTTGGTACTTATTAATAAGTAATTACTAGTATTTAATATAGTTTTAAAAGAAGCATAAGTGACATGCCAAGAGAGGAGATAAAAAGGAATCACATAAAATACTCAAATAAAACCAGGGAAGGTGAAAAAAGAGAGGAAAAATAGAGAAAACATGAAACTAATAGAAAACAAAGGTGGTATATATTAATCCAGTTATAACAATAATGAACTAATTTTGAATAGTTTAAATATACCAGTTAAAAGACAGATTGCCAGAGTAGATTTTTTTAAAGATTCAAATATTTACTTATAAGCTGTCTATAAGGAAATCACTTTAAAAATAAAGTATCAGATATATTAAAAATGAGGGGACAGAGAAGGATACACTATGCTAAAACTAATCAAAAGAAATCTGAAGTCGTTATATTAATTTCAGATAAAGCATAATTCAGAACAAGGGAGATTATCAAGGATAAAGCAGGACACTACACAATGACAAAACAGTAAATTCTCCCAGAAGACATATGCTATTGTTTAAATATTTGACCCTCCAAGCCTCGTGTTGAAATTTCATTCCCAATGTTAGAGGTGGTGCCTAATTGGGAAGTGTTTGGGTCATGGGGAAGAGCCCTCATGAATAAGTTAATACTCTCCCTTGGCAGGCAGTGAGTGAGTTCTCACTCTATTAGTTCCCATGAGAGGGTTGCTAAAAAGAGCCTGACACTTCTCTCCCCTCTTTTTCTCTGGTTTTCTCACCAGGTGATGTCTGCACATTCTGGCTCCCTTTTGTCTTCTGCCATGACTGGAAGCAGCCTGAAGCCCCCACCAAAAGTAGATGGTTGTCACCATGCTTCTTATAAGGCTGCAGAACCATGAGCCAAATAAAACTCTTTTCTTTATAAATTACCCAACCTGAAGTAATTCTTTATAACAACACAAGCAGACTAAGACAACATAACAATACTTAAGATGTATGTGAGTCACAACAGGATCTAAATCCATGAAGCAGAAACTAACAGAGCTGAAAAGAGAAATAGACAAATCCACCATTATACTTGGAGACTTTAACATCCCTCTGTTAGTAATTGATAGATTAAGCAGGCAGAAAATCAGTAATGATATAGACAAGACAAATCAATATGATATGACCAATTGACTTGATCTAACTGATATTTATAGAACATTCCATCCAAAAGCAGCACAATACACACTCAGCTTAAACTTACATGGAATATTCAGCAAGAAAGACCACATTCTGGGCTGTAAAACCATACCTAAATTTTTTTTTTAAATAATATAAATGATATAAAGTATGTTCTGAGACCACAACAGAATTAAACTAGAAAACCAATAATAGAAATATTGCTGGAAAAATGCCCAAATATTTGGATATTAAATGACAAACTTTCAAATAGCTCATGGGTCAAAGGAGAAAGCTCAAGAGAAATTAAAATATATTTTGAACTAAATATAAGAGAAAAGACATCTTATAAAAATATGTAGGATACATCTAAAGCAATACTAGGAGATAAATTTCTAATATCAAATACATACATTGTTTTAAAATATATAAAATTAATACTCTAAGTTTCTACCTCAGGAAACTAGAAGAAGAGGAAGAGGAAATTAAACCTAAAGTGAACAAAATAAAAGAAATCATAAATATTAGAGTAAAAATCAATAAAATTGAAAATAAGAAAACAATAAAGAAAATTGACAAAACCAAAACTTGATTTTTTGAAATGAGCAATAAAATTGATCAACCTCTATCAATGTAACTAAGAAGAAAAGAGGGAAGATACAAATTATCCATGTCATGAATGATTAGTCAGCACTACAAATTCTGCAGACATTAGAAGTATAATGCTATGATCAATTAAATGACCACAAATTTAATAATTTAGAAGAAATGGGCCAAATCCTTTAAAGACATAAACTATCAAAACTTACTCAATGAGAAAATGATAACATAAATAGCTTCCTATTTACTAGATAAAATAAATTTGTAGTTTACACATTTCCAATTAAAAAACAGAATATACCAGGCCCGAATAATTTCATTGCTGAAATTTGCCAATTATTTAAGGCATATATAATAAAAATTATACTTTTCAGAAATTATAAAATAAGGGAACACTCCTCAACTCATTACCAAAACCAAACAAAAAGTCACCAAAAACTATAGATCATTATCTATAATCAGCACAAATGCAAAAATCCTAACAAATACTAGCAAATCAAGTCCAGCAATATATTTAAAAAGCCCACATCACTCAAGTGATGTTGTTTTCAGGAATGTGAAATTGGTTCAATGATCTGAAATAAATCAATATAATTCTATATATCAATAAACTTAAGAAAAAAATAAATGGATATAGAAAAATAATTCATTAAAATTCCAAACCCATTTATAACAATAGTGAAAAAAACAAACAAAAACTAGGAATACAAGAAAACTTCCTTAGCCTAAAAAGAGAATACATGAAAAAATCTACAGTTAATATTGCATTTAATGCTGAGAAACAAAACTCTTTTTGCCTAAGATCAACAACAAAGCAAGGATTGGAAACCAATATAATGTCAAGAAAAAGAAAAGATAAAAAGACCGGACAGGAAGGAATAAAACTGTCTTTATTTATAGAAGATAAAATTGTCTATGTAAACTGCCCGAAAAAGTAAGAAAAAAAAAGTGAAAATAAAAACAACCATAGCAAGATGGCAGTATACAAGTTCAATGTACAAAATTCAATTGCTTTCATATATACCAGGAATAAACAGTTGGTACTTCCAAATTTTGAAAAACACCATTTACGATAGCATCAAAAATTAATGATGTTTTTATATATAAGCCTACAAAATATATGCAAGATCTATAGCAAAACCTACAAAGAACAGATGAAGGAAACCAAAGAAGTTTCAAATCAATGAAATTGAAATAAATAAATAAATAAATGTTCATGAACTGAAAGACGTAATATTATTAACATATTAATTCTTTCCAATGGAAAAATTTCAGCAATCTTTTTTTAAGTTTGATTTTATTTTTAATTGATAATAATTGTATATAATTACGAGGTACAATGTGATATTTTGATACACGTATATGTTGCAAAATTATCAAATCAGGCTTATTAACATATTCACCACCTCAAATGCTTATTGTTTTCTTGTGGTGAGAATATTTAAAACCCATTCTTTTAGCTATGTTGAAATGTACAATACATTATTAACAACTATAGTCATGATGTTGTGCAATATAAACATATTGACAAACTGTAAAATTTACAGAAAAAAGCAAAGTTACTAGAATAGCCAACACAGTTTTGAAAAGCAAATTTGAAGAATATATATTACTCAATATCAAGAATTACTATAAAGTTCCAACAATCAAGAGAGTGCAACATTGCTGAAATTACAGATATATTGATTAGTGAAACAGAATAGAGTGCCCAGAAGTAGACAAGCACAAATACAGTCAACTAATTTTTGACAGAGACATAAAGGTAATTCAATAGAGAAAGGATAGTCTTTTCAATAAATGGTGCTAAAACAGTTACAAGTCAATATGTAAAATAATGAATAAATAAGGCTGGATATGAACTTTACACCTTAAAAAATTAACTCAACATGAACTATACAACTAATTGTAAATAGCACAATTATAAAATTTCTAGAAAAAAAATACAAGAAATGTAATGTTATCTTGGGCTTGATGATGCATTTATATACAACACCGAAAGCATGAACCATTTTTTTTAAATGTTAAGTTGAACTTCATTGAAATGAAAAAAAAAAATCTTTTTTTTTTTTCTGTGAAAATCACTGTTTAGAGAATGAACAGATAAGCCATATACTGGGGTGGGGGTATTACAAATTATGTATCTGCTATAAGACTTGTAGCCAGAATAGACAAAATAGACTTAAAAGTCAACAATAAAAAAGCAACCCAACTAAAAAGGGAGCAAAAAATTTGAACAATTTATCAAAGAAGTTATACAGATAGCTAATAAGCATATAGAAAAATACTCAACATAATTTGGCTTTAGAGAAATGTAAATTAAAGCAACAATGAGATATCAGTACACACCTACTAGAATGGCTTAAATACACACAGACACACAGACACACGAATGTGACAAAACCAAATACTAATGAGGATGCCGGAATGCAAAATAGTACAGCCACTTTACAAGACAGTTTGGTCATTTCTTATAAACATTTTCTTGCCATATGAACAAACAACCATACTCCTATGTATTTATCCAACTGACTTGAAAACTTAGTCCCACAAGAACATCTCATGTGAATGTTTATAGCAACTTTATTCTTAATTACCCAAAACTGGAAGCAACTAATATGTCCCTCATTATGTGAATAACCAATCTAGGCTCTACTCAGAAGTGGAATACTATTTAGTGATAAAAAGGAATATACTATAAATCCATGCAACAGTGTGAATAAATCTTAAATGCATATTGCTAAATGAAATGTCAGTGTGAAAAGGCTGCATCTCATAACATTTTATTTATATAACATTCTGGAAAAGGCAAAACTAAGATAGGGAAAACATATCAGTGGTTATAAGGAATTTGCAGAGGTGGGAACAGTCAAATAAGTGAAGCACAGGGAATTTTTTAGGGTGGTAAAATTACTCTATGTGATACTGTAGTGGTGAATACATGATAGTATGTGTTTGCTGAAACTCATACAATCTTTCAGCATATAGAGTAAACCTTAATGTATACAAATTAAGGAAGAACTCATTTTGGGGATCCAAGATGGAATGCAGACTGTGGCAAACTACCTAACTGGGTTACAAATGTATGATATAACCTCACGGAAGAGGATGAAGGTTAAGGCTGCTAATCTAAGTATCTTTGGAAATGAATGGGATCTACATGACTAAATGCAAAAGGAACTATTTATAAGCACTGCACTCTTGTTGGTAAAGTTGTTTCCCATGGAAGTATGGGTTAATAATTCTAATACTTCTCTTCATGTATACTGGGATTAAGCAATAAGTAAATGGACAGATGTTGGAATCCAGGATTCTCAGCATTGAAGGGGAGGTTGCAGATAAAGCAAAGGAAGGAGGCTAGAATAATCCATATGGTAATGGATTAAAATCAGTGACATTGATATGAACACAAGTTTAGCTTAATGTGGAGAGATATACATAGATATATAGATAATTAGAGGTAAACAGATATAGATAAATGTATATACATGCGTTAGTATACACACATACGTTTCCTAGCTCTCGTAGTTGAAAGGGCCTCAAAACAATCTAAAGGCAGTAGCAACAATAAGCACAACCAGTCCCCCAGATCTTAGTTTCTAATACTATTCTCCAATAAAAGGAACCTGGGTCCCTTGGAGAAATAGCTGATTCAAGGGCTGGAGCAGGGAAGATGCAAGATGAACCTGGAACATCACTGCCAGAAAAGAAGGAAAAAGTGCTCAGATAGACATACACACACACACACACACACACAGAAGGGATCATATCAGAGGGACATGGGAGCCAATTAAAAGAGCTGACAATGGCCAAAAATGGAAAAAATTGAGCAACAAAATAAATGAGTTGGTATTACTGGACTACAAAAAGGATAAAATAAATATCCATGAGTCTATACTGACATAAATAAATGATTGACTAAAATATAAATGGGAGAAAATAGAGAAATCTCCCAGTTCAGATTCCAAAAACAATGTGTAAATAGAGTTGTCCATCAGTATCTGTGGGTTCTATATCCATGGGTTCAGTCTATTGCAAATAGAGAAAAAAATAAAAATAAAAATGCAATAAAAACAATGTGAATAAAAACCAATACAGTATAACAACTATTTACATAACATTTACATTTTATTAGGTATTGTAAGTAATCTAGAGATGATTTAAAGTGTATGGGAGGGTATGTTTAGGTTATATGCAAATACACCATCTTATAATAAGGGAATTGAGCATCCATGGATTTTGATATCCAAGAGGGGTGGGCCCTGGAACCAATAACGGGAACCAATACCAATACTTCATGGAAACCAAGGGACAACTGTACTCAGCTCTCAAGGAAGTGGAGCATAAAACTTCACATTTCTTTTTTTTTTTTTTTTTTTTTTTTTTTTTTTTTGAGAGGGCGTCTCGCTCTGTTGCCCAGGCTGGAGTGCAGTGGCGCGATCTCAGCTCACTACAAGCTCCGCCTCCCGGGTTCACGCCATTCTTCTGCCTCAGCCTCCCGAGTAGCTGGGACTACAGTCACCCGCTACCTCGCCCCGCTAGTTTTGTTGTTGTTGTTGTTGTTGTTGTTTGTATTTTTTTAGTAGAGACGGGGTTTCACCGTGTTAGCCAGGATGTTCTCGATCTCCTGACCTCGTGATCCGCCCGTCTCGCCCTCCCAAAGTGCTGGGATGACAGGCTTGAGCCACCGCGCCTGGCCAAAACTTCACATTTCTTAAATTTGGTATGGACATAGTGACTTCCTTTCAAAGAGCATAGCATGGAAAAAGGGAGAAAAGGGGAACTTTACAGTGGAAAGCCTTGCCAATCTCCATGTCAGCCAGATTAACATCAACAGTGATAATAAGTCATGTGGATAGCAGGTACCATTGATATGATGTGATGAGAATGGCACTTTACCTCTGTGATCTTCCTTCTCAAAACCTATAGCCCAGCTCCAATCATGAGAAAACTTCAGACAAATCCCAGTAGAGGGACACTGTAAAACATACGTAACTAGTACTCCTCAAAATTGTTAAGGTCGTCAAAAATAAGGAAAGTCTGACAAACTCTGCATGATCTCACTTATATATGTAATCTAAAAAATGTATAACTGATAAAAATAAAGAGTAGAATTGTGGTTACGAGAGAATGGGTGGGGGTGGGGGGATTTTTGCCAAAAGATAAAAAGTTTTAGTGAGACAGTATGAATAAGTTCTAGTGATCTATTGCACAGTGTGGTGACTATAATTAGTGATAATGTATTATATATTTTAAAATTGTAAAAACAGTAGATTTTAAATGTTTTCACCACACAAAAATGAGAAGTATGTGAGGTGATGGATATATTAATTAGCTTGATTCAATCATTCCACAATGTTTGTGTGAGTGTATAAATACATATACATGTATATATATCAAAACATCACATTGTTCCCCATGAATATATAGTTATTATTTGTCATTTAAATCAACAAAAACAAAGTTTGAGAAAAATGTCACAGTCAAGAGAGCCTTAAGGAAATATGATATCTAAATACAATGTGGTATCCTGAATGGAATCCTGGAAGAGAAAAATGATATTACATAAAATCTAAGGAAATCCAAATAAAGTCTGAACTTTAGTCAATAACGTAATTATTATTGGTTTATTGGTTGTGAAAAATGCACCATAGTAGTGTTAACAATAGAGTGCAGAATATAAGGGAACTCTGTAATATTCTTGCAACTTTTTGTAGGTCTAAAACTACTCTAAAATTAATAGTTTATTAAATGTAATTTTCTGAGACAAGGTCTTACTCTGTCACCCACGATGGAGTGCATTGGCATGATCATTGCTCACTGCAGCCTGGAACTCCCGGGCTCAAGTGATTTCACCTCAGCCTCCCAAGTAGCTGGGACTACAGGTTCATGCCACCACTCCCAACTAATTGTTTTGTGTGTGTGTGTGTGTGTGTGTGTGTGTGTACCTCTCACTATGTTGCTCAAACTTGTCTTGAACTTCTGGCCTCAAGCCATCCTCCTGCCTCTGGTCTCCCAAAGTGCTGGGATTACAGGTGTGAGCCATCACGCCCAGCCAAAATTTTATTTTTAAATGGCAAGGCAAGCTTCATCTAAAAATGTATATCCCCAGCCCACTTACATATAATCTGAAGTGCCACCATTGAGAGCCAGCAACCCTAAGTTCTTACTTTGTGAAGGAAGTCCTCCTGGGTATTCTGTTAAGCATTATCATTCTGTGATTAACATTCGAGGCAGGTGTTTTTCTTCTTCTTCTTCTTCTTCTTCTTCTATAGCTAGCTAATGCAGAGTACTGAGGTAACAAGGCTTTTCACTAAGAAGGGAGGGTTACTATGGAGCTGACACGGCCAGGAAGGTAGAGATGAGCAGAGTGCTCCAGCAGTAGTACCAATCCTGAGGACCCAGGCCCTGTGTTTGTGAAAACCTACAAAATAAACACAGTAGACAGAGAGGCAAATTGAAGCAGTTCTAACTTGCATGTGGAGGGAAAAGTTTACTGGTTCCTGCCTACTCTTACTTCAAGGGCCTCAGCTTGGTGTCATAGTACTTCTGCTGGTGGCACTCTCTTAAAGCAGTTCACAACATCTTAAATTAAGAACAGTCTCTCTCTCTAGTGATTTATTGCTTTAGAACCCTACACAAATTGTGAGGAAATCTGAGTAGCACTTGACGGTCTATTTTGTTACAAGTTGCAGGAAGGCTGAGAAGAAATGGTTAGGGAGTGGGTAATTACAGAAAGGAATACAAACTCAGATGTTTTGCCTCTCAGACACGTTCCAACTTGTGTCTGAGTTCAGCTTAGCATAGTTGAAATCTCACTTAGTCAAATAAACATGCCTGTAAAAATATCCAGGGGATGAGGATGAGAGAATCAAATTTTTATCAAGCAAATGCTGTTTTCTCCAAGGGCTCAATATCACTTCAGAGCCATTTTATATTCTTATTTCCTGGATCTTCAATATGTTATGATACTCCAACAGGAGTTAGTATCTCGCTGCTTCCTCCTCTAGTTTCACTGTCAGCTAGTTAAACGTAAATATGTAAATAAATAATTTAAAACAGTAGGAAAGCCTTCTATGTAACGGTTTTCCACTGTGACTCCTTTTCTGTTCTTCTGGCTATGTGAATTACCTCTCTCTTAAGCATCTGTAACCCTTGGTTTTCTGAAGCAGCACATGTCTGTCATCCTGTGGGTTTTTCACCGAGGAACCCTTTATAGGCAGAACTGGACAAAAGAAAAACAGCTTGATCCAATGAATAGCAGATCTAGATGATTATCAAAATTACCTGAAGAGCTGGTTAAACATACAGATTTTCAGGTCATGCCTCAAACCTTCTGAATCTGAAACTTTGAAAGTAGGGCCTAGGAATTAGTATGCTTAAAAAGCATTACAGTTCTAGACTTAATGAAATAAGAAACAAGTTCCTTGTAGACTCTGGATATTAGCCCTTTGTCAGATGGATAGATTGCAAAAATTTTCTCCCATTCTGTAGGTTGCTTGTTCGCTCTGATGATAGTTTATTTTGCTGTGCAGAAGCTCTTTAGTTTAACTAGATCCCATTTGTCAATTTTGGCTTTTGTTGCCATTGCTTTTGGTGTTTTAGTCATGAAGTCTTTGCCCATGCCTATGTCCTGAATTGTATTGCCTAGGATTTCTTCTAGGGTTTTGATAGTTTTAGGTCTGACATTTCAGTCTTTAATCCATCGTAAGTTAATTTTTTGTATAAGGTGTAAGGAAGGGGTCCAGTTTCAGTTTTCTGCATATGACTAGCCAGTTTTCCCAGCACCATTTATTAAATAGGGAATCCTTTCCCCATTGCTTGTTTTTGTCAGGTTTGTCAAAGATCAGATGGTTGTAGATGTGTGGTGTTATTTCTGAGGCCTCTGTTCTGTTCCATTTGTCTATATATCTGTTTTGGTACCAGTACCATGCTGTTTTGGTTACTGTATCCTTGTAGCATAGTTTGAAGTCAGGTAGTGTGATGCCTCCAGCTTTGTTGTTTTGGCTTAGGATTTTCTTGGCTATACAGGCTATTTTTTGGTTCCATGAAATTTAAAGTATTTTTTTTCTAATTCTGTGAAGAAAGTCACTGGTAGCCTGATGGGAATAGCATTGAATCTATAAATTACTCTGGGAAGTATGGCCATTTTCATGATATTGATTCTTCCTATCCATAAGCATGGACTGTTTTTCCATTTGTTTGTGTCCTCTCTTATTTCCTGGAGCAGTGGTTTGTAGTTCTCCTTGAAGAGGTCCTTCACATATCTTGTAAGTTATATTCCTAGGTATTTTATTCTCTTTGTAGCAACTGTTAATGGGAGTTCTATCATGATTTGACTCTCTGTCTATTATTGGTGTATAGGAATGCTTGTGATTTTTGCACATTGATTTTGTATCATGAGATTTTGCTGGAGTTACTTATCAACTTAAGGAGATTTTGGCCTGAGACGATGGGGTTTTCTAAATATACAATCTTTTTCATTTGTCTTCACAATTTTCTTGCCTGGAGGATAGGGCCAAGTTTACCATCTACTTGCAATCAGTATAAGGAATGTATTTTTCTTTGCTTAGTCTCAAGCAAATAACTTTCCTAGTTCCTAATTCAATCCTACTTTAGCCACTGGAAACTACTCTAGAATTATCCCATTTCCTTTCTCTATGTCTGCCAGGCAACATGGGGTTAGTACCAGAATTTAAATACCACAATTTATAACCCCCCAAATCTAAACAGAAACAGTCAGAAAGAAACACTTACAATTTTCCAGGATAGGATGAATCTCTAAATTTTGTTTGGCAAGTGTCCAAAAGGTTGAATCACCAGGCAAAGTAACATAGTGATTGGGTCACTGCAATCTTTTTGCTCTCAGCCAGAACTCCAAGAGAACAGGTTCCTCTACCCTATACAATAATCTCTGAATGCAATTTCCAAATAGATCCTAGAATTTCATTTTCTGAAATATACTACAATAAATACTCCACTTGATGTAATGAGACACCTTGATATTTGTCTCGGTCTTTTGTTAACTGGTTGAGTGATCATAGACAAACTATTTTCCTTCTTTAAACCTTAGTTTTCCTATCTATAAGATGAAGGAATTAAGATTAATAAGCTTTTAGAGTGGAGCCTATTTTTTCTAATTGAACCCAGTTGTGTTATTTGTAGTATGAGTTCTGAACTTCTCAGTGGTCCAGTTATTTGTAAGGAAACCAAATAGGAACTTCAAGACTTATTTGACTGCTACTAAATTCAGCCTCAGAGATCTTTAACTTTTCACCTTGGCTCACCTTGCGCCAGACCCACCATCTTGGCCAATAAGCTACCCAGCCATAAACAAAGGAACCAGGGAAAACAGTCTGTTAATATTGCTTTTAAGCCTGAGAAAGCCTGTCAGAAAATCTATGACTTTGAAGATAATTGAGCTCCATGAATACCAAAGTAAATGTTATCAAATATATTATCTCAATTCATAATCTCCCAAATTAGATAAATTTCTAAGAGTCTTTCTACTGGGACAAGAATTATTCAAATTTAGCCCCACAACAGGCTATAGCAGTAAAGACAGGGCCCCATGCCTACCATCTGGTCTCTTAAAGTAGAAAGACCAAATTAATGTGGTGGATGTGAGTAGGCTCTTTCAAGCTGTGTAGAAAGATCTCTCTCTTTCTCTCATTTGTGTTCTTATTCTACTTGGCCTCAATCTAATAATTTCTTTACTCACAAGATTTTGTTTGTTGCCAGTTCCCCAGCTATCCTCTCATGGGGACTATCATTTCTTCAGAAAACAACCCTCTCTTTCTGACCAAACCACAGGCACAGATTCTGTGGGCTTTTGGATCATGTTTTTTTTTTCTTTCTTTCTCTCTTTTTCTCTTTTTTTCTTTCTCTCTCTCTTTCTTTCTTTCTTAGTGTGGTTTGGCAGGAGGAAGCGAGGGTATTATTTTGGTCCCAAAACATAGCTCAAGTTTCTCACACTATAAAGCTAACCAGCCTCATAGAACATGACAACAACATCCTTGCCTCTTCCGAAAAGAGCCCATAAATAACAGAAGAGACCATAGGAAGCCCATTTCCCCCAAAAGCATAGAAGGATCCTGTTACCAGAGTTCAGGGCTCACATCTAAATGTATCACATTACTGAATGGCATGGTTAGTTTTGGAAAGATATAATTTGATGTATAGTAATGCAAATTGCCATAATAGCACACTATCCTTTACTTGAAAGAGGCATTCTCCATGATGACATGAGGCCACCTTTCCAGGAAGCCATAAAGTCTCTGACCACCCACGGTGTCAGCACAAATTCACTATACCTGTATTACCAAAATGGATGAATTATTTTTTCACTGCTTGGGTCACCATTGTCATAATTATAAAAATTGAGCAAAACACCCTTGTACTTAAGATTATGGTAATACCAATGCACATCTAAAGGTCCACTGTGCCCTGAAGGAATGGGATGACTCTCAAAATAAACTTTCTCCAGGTGCAGATAGATCTTTTTATTCTCTAGACCTTCTCTTCATTCCAAGGACCCAGGTGCTGGCTCACAGAAAGTCCCAGTCCCACACCTAGCCCCAGTATTACAGCAAAGCTGAGTGTCATTGTCTTCAGTACCCCTAAGTAAAGAAGTTGTATTGCGGTAATTGGCAATACTGTTTCAACAGTGCTTGTTGTGTGGCAAGCATTGTGTAGAATCCTCTATACAGATGATTTAATTTATACCTTTAAAAAAAACTGTGACACAGATTCTGTTATTACTCATTTGTGATGGTTAATTTATGTGTCAACTTGACTAGGATGCAGCATCCAGTTATCCAACCAAACACTAATCTAGGTTTTACTCTGAAGGTATTTTGTAGATGTGGTTAACATCTACAATCAGTGGACTTTAAGTAAAACAGGTTGTCTTTGATAATGTAGGTAGGCGTCATCCAATCAGTTGAAAGGCCTTGAAAGCAAAAATGAGTTTTCCTGGAGAAGAAGAAATTTTGTCTTAAGGCTGCAGCATCAATTCCTGCCTGAGTTTCAAGCCTGTCTGGCTGCTCTACAGATTTCAGATGTGCTAGCCCTGCAATCAAGTGAACCAATTCCTAGGAGTATATACTATAGCCTACCGGTTTTTTTCCTTAGATAACCCTCACTGATACACAACTTTGACAGATGAAGAATGAAATTCAAGGTAGTTGAATAACTTGTTCAATATCGTGATAGCCAGTATTAGAGGAAAGATTTGAACCTGAGTAGATTGACTCCAAACTACATATCCTTTCCCCTGCTGCCTCTTAGACATTTCAATCCATTCAAAAAAATTTACCTGATCCTGAGAAACTGCATGGGAATACTTCAAGGATCTACATGTTTATCATACTTTATTGTATGATAACATTATAAACTTATTAATTATATTTTATGCTTATTATTATTAGCGATAATTATAGTTATCATTTATTGAATCACTCCTATATGTTAGACATTGTCATAAACATTTTGCATGTGTTATATAATCCCCACAACAACCATATAAGATAGGTAATAATACTATCATTTTATAGGTGGTAAATATGAGGGTTAAAAATGTTAAATAATGTGTCCAATGTCATGGATCTAGTATATAGCAGAGCAGGACTCAAGAACATTGCTCTGGGCTGACTTCCTCTGAACTAATGCGAATAGAATCCAGTGATTACCCTGCCTTAATGCCTAAGGAGTCATTATTAATCTGATAACAGTGAGTTGGTCATTTGCCTTACAGGGCCACATTTCTGCTTGCATATAGGGTCCTTGGCTTCTGAACCACGTCCAAAACCAATTAAACTTTTTTAATAGCCCCTAAAAGTACCGGAGATGTCATGTCTACTTTGGATTCAGCAGCCACTATTTCTGGGTCATGTCCCAGGTAGGCACAATTTATGAGGTCAATAGATCTGATAAAGAGGCATTAAGGGATAAAGAGGCCAAGGAATAAGCTTTGAAGACAGAACACTTGGGTTCAAATCTCTGTTCTGCAAACTTCAGCACATCAGCTAACTTTTCTGAAAGTTAGTTTCTTATCTATAAAATTGAAATGATAATTGCTATGAGATTGTTTTGAGGACTAAGAAGGTAATGTGTAAAAAACATTAGGCCAGAGTATGGGCCCTCCAAATGTGAGTTATGTGTAGCCAGTTAAAGAGCCATCAGCTCTGGTGGTTGGGGCTTCAGGCTGACCTGAGAAACCTCAGCAAGGACCCTGAGAGCTCCAATCAAGTTCCAAATCGGATATAAACTTCTCCTGCACAAATATACCCATGTCTGCATAATTAACTGGGCAGAGTCAAATAGGCCCAAAACAGTTAGAGAAGGAACTAATGGAGTTAGAGACGGAACTAATGGTGTACTATGATCTCCATTCCAGTACTATTAGTGTTGTTCTATGAGAGACCACTCTATCATTAGTTCAATTCAGCTCCCATTTTCTGAGCTCCTACTCTGTGTCAAGATCCTGTTCTAAGTTTTGGAATTATAGGGAAGAAAAAGACGTCATCTTACTCTCAACTCGCTCATAGTCTACTGGGTTCATGAGTGTGGGGTAGTGGGAGACAGGGATAGACTAGTGTATTTTACTTAGCCTGTACTTATATGGCACTCATTTTATGCCGGTTCCTATTTTAACCACTCATTAAAGCCTCATATCAACTCTGTGAAATAGTTAACATCTATTATTATTTTTTTCTAATTTATGGATGAGGAAACTGAGACATGGAGACCTGGAATAATTTGTCCAAGATCACACCACTAATAAATATCAGAACTAAGATTTGAACATACCTCACTGTACTACTGTGCTCCAATAACACTTTCTCATGATCTATATACTGATAGGAGTACCTACTTGGGAATACTGGGAGAGCTCCCAAAAGACTCCAGAAACTGTAGAGGACTGGTTCATGTTGTTATCTTCTAAGAAGCTGGCAAAATCTCTGATTACAAAGCAGGGGTTAACCAGAACCACAAATAATAAATTTGAGTGTGCCTACCCATACCCATAGATTGCCCATAGAATAGGCAAGAATATGGAAATTTATCTGTATTACTAATCTATTGTTGCATTAATAATTACCCACCAAATCTCAGCAGTTGGAAATAACAAAGATTTATTATCTCATAGTTTCTATAGGTCAAGAATCTGGACATAGCTTATTTAGGTGTCTCTGACTCAAACCCTTTATTAGGTTGTAGTCAAATTGTCCACCAGGAAAGCAGTCTCAACTGGAGGAGGATCTGTATCTGAGCTCACTCTTGTGGTTGTTTTCAAGATTCAGTTTGTCACAAGTGAGAGGCCTCAGGCCCTCTCTGGATGTCTACCTCAGTTCCTTCCTGGGCCTCTCCATACGATAACTGACAACATTGTAGCTGGCTTCCTTCAGAGAAAGTAAACAAGAGAGGTAGAAAGAGCAACCACCCAAGACAGAAGACACCATCTTTTTATAACCGAATCTAGCTACTGGATCCCTTTAATTCTGACATGTTCTATTTGTTAGAAGAAAGTCATTGAGTTCAGCTTATAATGAAGGGTAGAGGATTACACAAGACCAGGTGTTGGGGATTTGGGGAGAGTTATCTTTGTTTTTGTTTTGTTTTCTAATTTATTTTTTATTTTTAAAACATTTTTGTGTGTACATTGTAGGTGTATATATTTACAGGCTACATGAGATGTTTTGATATAGTCATGCAACGTAAAATAAGCATATCATGGAGAATGGGATATCCATTTCCTCAAGCATTTATCCTCTGAGTTATGAACAATCCAATTGCATTATTTAATATACAATGAAGTTATTATAGACTATAGTCACCCTATTGTGCTATCAAATGGCAGGTCTTATTCATTCTTTCTATATTTTTTGTACCAATTAACCATCCCCACCTCCCCCGCCAACTCTCTACTACCCTTCCCAGCCTCTGGTAACCATCTTCTACTCCCTATGTCCATGAGTTCAATTGATTTGATTTTTATATCCCACAAATAAGTGAGAATACGTGATGTTTGTTTCTCTGTGCCTGGCTCATTTCACTTAATATAATGATCTCCAGTTTTACCCATGTTGTTGCAAATGAACAGATCTCATTCTTTCTTATGGCTGAATAGTTCTCCATTGTGTATATGTACCACATTTTTTCCATTCATCTTTTGATGGACACTTAGGTTGCTTCCAAATCTTAGCTATTGTAAACAGTGTTGCAATAATCATAGAAGTGCAGATACCCCTTTGATATACTTATTTCCTTTTTGGGGAATATATACCCAGCAGTGGGATTGCTGGATCATATGGTAGCTCAATTTTTAATTTTTTGAGGAACATCCAAACTGTTATCCATAGTGGTTGTACTAATTTACATTCCCACCAAAAGTGTACCAGGGTTCCCTTTTCTCCACATACTCACCAGCATTTGTCATTCCCTGTTTTTTACTTATAAGCCATTTTAACTGAGGTGAAATGATATCTCATTGTAGTTTTGAATTGCATTTCTCTGATGATCAGTGATGTTGAACACCTTTTTATATGCCTGTTTGCCATTTGTATGCCTTCCTTTGAGAAATGTTTATTTAAATTATTTGCCCATCTTTTGATCACAGTATTAGATTTTTTTCCTACAGAGTTGTTTGAGCTCCTTATATATTCTGGTCATTAATTCCTTGTGAGAAGGGTAGTTTGCAAATGTTCTCTCCCATTCTGTGAGCTGTCTCTTCACTTTATTGATTGTATCCTTTGCTGTGCAGAAGCTTTTTAACTTGATGTGATTCCATTTGTCCATGTTTCCTTTGGTTGCCTGTGCTTGTAGGGTTTGCTCAAGAAGTCTTTGCCCAGACCAATGTCCTGGAGATTTTCTCCAATGTTTTCTTGTAGTATTTTCATAGTTTGAGGTCTTACATTTCAGTCTTTAATCCATTTTGATTTGATTTTTGTATATGGTAAGCGATAAGCTCCAGTTTCATTCTTTTGACTATGGATACCCAGTTTTCCCAGCACCATTTATTGAAAAGTGCTGCCTTTTCCCCAGTATATGACTGCCTTTTCCCCAGTATATGTTCTTGACACCTTTGTCAAAAATGAGTTTACTGTAGGTGTGTGAATAGATAATAGGGTTCTCTATTCTGTTCCGTGGGTCTATGTGTCTGTTTTTATGACAGTGCCATGTTGTTTTGCTTACTGATACCTCTGTAGTATAATTTGAAGTTAGGTAATATGATTCCTCCCGTTTTGTTCTTTCTGCTTGGGATACTTTGGCTATTCTGGGTCTTTTGTGATTCTATATAAATTTTAGCATTGTTTTTTCTATTTCTGTGAAGAATGTCATTGGTATTTTGATAGAGATTGCATTGAAACTCTAGATTGCTTTGGGTATGATGGACAGTTTAACAATGCTGATTTTTGCAATTCATGAACGTGAAATCTTTTTCCATTTGTTGGTGTCCTCATCAATTTCCTTCATCAGTGTTTTATAGTTTTTATTATAGAGTTCTTTCACTTCTTTGGTTAATTCTTAGGTATTTAGTTTTATGTGTGGCTATTGTTAAGTTGTTAAGTGGGATTAGTTTTTTATTTCTTTTGCAAACTGTTCGCTGTTGTCATACAGAAATGCTTCTTTTTTGTGTTTATTTTGTATCCTGCAACTTTACTGATTTTATCAGTTCTAATAGTTTTTTGGTGGAGTCTCTAGGTTTTTCCAAATATAAGATCATACCACTAGCAAACAAGGATAATTTGATTTCTTCCTTTCCAATTGGATGTCTTTTATATCTCTCTCTTGTCTGACTGCTGTATTGTGGACTTTCAGTATTATTTTGAATATCAGTGGTGGCAGTGGGTATCCTTGTCATGTTCCATATCTTACAGGAAAGGCTTTCACTTTTTCCCCATTCATTATGATGCTAGCTGTGTGTCTGTCATATATGGCTTTTATTATGTTGAGGTAAGTTCCTTCTATACTCAGTTTTTTTCAGGGTTTTCATCATAAAAGGATGTTGAATTTTATCAAATGCCTTTTCAACAACAATTGAAATAATCATGGGGTTTTTATCTTTCATTCTGTTGATACGGTGCATCATGTTGTTTGATTTGCATATGTTGAATCATCCTTCTATCCTTTGGAAAAATTCCACATGGTCATGATGAATAATGTTTCTTATGTATTGTTAAATTTGGTTTACTAGTATTTTGTTGAGGATTTTTCCATCAATATTCATCAGAGATACTGACCTGTAGTTTTCTTGTTTTTAATATGTCTTTATCTGGTTTTGGTATCAGGATAATACTGACCTCGTACAATGAGTTTGGAAGTATTCCCTCCTCCTGCGTTTTTCAAAATAGTTTGAGTACTATTGTTATTAATGGTTGTTCTTTAAATGTTTGGTATCAGTGAAGCCATTGGGTCCTGGGCTTTTCTTTACTGGGAGACTTATGACAGTTTTGATCTTGTTATTTGTTATGGTCTGTTCAGGTTTTAGAATTCTTCCTCGTTCAATCTAGTTAAATTTATGTAGCTAGGAATTTGCCCATTTATTCTAGGTTTTTCAATTTATTGGCATATAGTTGCTCATAGTAGCCACTAATGATCCCGAGAATTTCTGCAGCATCAGTTGTAAAGTCTCCTTTTCCTTTTCTGATTATAATTATTTGGATCCTCTCTCTTTTTTATTAGTCTAGCTGAAAGTTTGTCAATTTTGTTTAACTTTTTAAAAAATTTAAATTTTTGTTTCATTCATCTTTTATATTGTTTTCTTCATTTCAATTTTGTTTATTTATGCTCTGATCCTTATGATTTTTTTTCTTCCACTAATTTTGGGTATGGTTTGCTATTGCTGTTCTAGTTCTTTAAATGCATCATTAGATTGTTTGAAGTTTTTCCACTTTTTTTGATGTAGACACTTACATCTATAAACTTCCCTCTTAGTACTGCTTTTGTTGTATCCCATAGGTTTTGTTATATTGTTTCAATTATCATTTATTTCAATACACTTTTCAATTTCCTTCTTAATTTCTTTATTGATCCATTGGTCATTCAGAAGCATGTTGTTTAATTTCCATGTATTTATATAGCTTCCAAAATTCCTTTTGTTTTTAATTTCTAGTTTTATTCCATTGTGGTCAGAGAAGATGTTTGATATTATTTCAAGTTCTTTGAATGTTTTAAGATTTGTTTTGTTACCTAACATATGGTCTATCCTTGAGAATGATCCAAGTGCTAGGGAAAAGAATGTGTACTCTACAGTTCTTGGATATAATGTTCTGTAAATATCTATGAGGTTTATTTTTTCTATAGTGCAGATTAAGTCCAATATTTATTTGTAGATTTTGAGGGTCATCTTTGAAGCTGCCTTGCATAGTCACTAACATCATCTAAAGGCAGGACACTCTGAATTTAGTCTGCCAGTAAATCACTGGTCTGGCTTGTCCTCAGGTACTAGAGTACCCGTACTATTGAATTTAGAAGAAACTCTTGTACTGAGGTTCAGACACTAAGTCTAATAACACAAGCTAATTACGATTTTACTTTGACCTTTATTATTTTCATTATTTTGGGGTACAGGTGGTTTTTGGTTACATGGATAAGTTCTTTAGAGGTGATTTCTGGAATTTTGGTGTACCTGTCACCTGAGTAGTGTACACAGTACCCAATATGTACTCTTTTGTCTCTCATATATATGTTATGTATGTGAATACATATACTACGTTTTCTTTACTCATCGATTGACAGGCACTTAGGTTGGTTCCATATTTTTGTAATTGTGAATTGTGCTGCTACAAACATGCATGGGCATGTATCTTTTTCATATAATGACTTCTTTTCCTTTGGGTACATACCCCATAGTGGGATTGCTGAATCAAAAGGTAGTTCTACTTCTAATTCTTTAAGGACTCTCCATACTGTTTTCCATAGTGGTTGTACTAGTTTACATTCCAACCAGCAGTGTAAAAATGTTCCCTATACACCACATCCATGCCAACATCTATTATTTTTTGTTTTTTTTTTTAATTATGACCATTGTTGCAGGAGTAAGATGATACTTCAATGTGATTTGGTTTGCATTTCCCTAATAACTAGTCATGTTGAGCATTTTTTCATGTTTGTTGGCTTTATATTCTCTTTTAAGAAATGTCTATTCATGTCCTTTGCCCACTTTTTGATGAGATTATTTTTCTCTTGCTCTATTTGAGTTCCTTGTCGATTCTGGATATTAGTCCTTTGACAGATGCATAGTTTGCTAATATTTTCCCCCACTCTGTGGGTTGTCTGTTTCCTCTGCTGATAATTTCCTTTGCTTTGCAGAAGCTTTTTACGTTAATTGGATTCCAATTATTATTTATTTTTGGTTTTTGTTGTATTTGCTTTGGGGGTCTTAGTCATGAATTATTTGCCTAAGCCAATGTCTAGAAGAGTTTTTCCTGTGTTATCTTCTACAATTTTTATGGTTTCAAGTCTTATATTTAAGTCTTTGATCCATCTTCAGTTGATCTTTGGATAAGATGAGAGAAGAGAATCCAGTTTCATTCTTCTACATGTGTCTTGCCAGTTTTTCCAGCAACATTTATTGAATAGGGTGTCCTTTCCCCAATTTATATTTTTGTATGCTTTGTCAAAGATCAATTGGCTGTAAGTATTTGGCTCTATTTCTGGATTCTCTATTCTATTTCATTGGTCTATGTGCCTATTTTATATGAATATCATGCTGTTTTGGTAACTACAGCCTTGTAGTATAATTTGAAGTTGGATAATGTGATGCCTCCAAATTTGTTCTTTTTGCTTAGTATTGCTTTGGCTATGCAGGCTCTTTTATGGTTCTATATTAATTTTTAGGATTGTTTGTTATAGTTCTGTGAAAAATGATGATGGTATTTTGATGGAAATTGCACTGAATCTATAGATTGTTTTGGACAGTCTGGTCATTTTCACAATATTGATTCTACTCATCCATGAACATGGGATGTGTTTCCATTTGTTTGTGTCATATATGATTTCTTTATTTTTTATTTATTTATTTATTTTTGAGACGAAGTCTCACTCTGTCACCCAGGCTGGAGTGCAGTGGTGAGATCTCCACTCAACTGCAAGCTTCACCTCCCGGGTTCACACCATTCTCCTGCCTCAGCCTCCCAAGTAGCTGGGATTACAGGCACCCGCCACCACGCCCAGCTAATTTTTTTCTTTGTATTTTTTAGTAGAGACGGGGTTTCACCGTGTTAGCCAGGATGGTTAACATCTCCTGACCTCGTGATCTCCCCGCCTTGGCCTCCCAAAGTGCTGGGATTATAGATGTGAGCCACCGCGCCCGGCCATATATGATTTCTTTTGGCTGTGTTTTGTAGTTTTCCTTACATAGATTTTTCACTTGCCAGGGGGGCTTTTAAAACATACTATAAAACTAGACCATTCTTTCCTTACCCTGTCATCATTTCTGTCTCATTATTCAAAAGACACCTCTTGACTCAGCTCCAGGTAGACTTTCCTAAGTAATCTTGCCTGGCACAAGGAGGTCTTCTTGCCTGAGACCCAAGTCAGTTATTTTATTTATTTATTTATTTATTTATTTTTATTTTTTATTTATTATTTTTTTTTTGAGACAGAGTCTTGCTCTGTCGCCCAGGCTGGAGTGCAGTGGCATGATCTCGGCTCACTGCAAGCTCTGCCTCCCGGGTTCACGCCATTCTCCTGCCTCAGCCTCCCGAGTAGCTGTGACTACAGGTGCCCACCACCATGCCCGGCTAATTTTTTTGTATTTTTAGTAGAGACGAGGTTTCACCGAGTTAGCCAAGATGTTCTTGATCTCGTGACCTCATGATCCACCCTCCTCGGCCTCCCAAAGTGCTGGGATTACAGGTGTGAGCCAACGTGCCTGGCCAAGTCAGTTGTTATAAGACACACATATAGGCAAATAGTAGTAGGATATATGCGGAATTTGGAACAGACAAGGTTGATGACACTTTTTCCCTGCCTCAAGTAGGGGCAGGTACAACCACAGGCCTCTAAGCATGTATTATATATAATCAATACACGTGGAAACAGAGCTACATTCACTGGCAAAAAGAGTCAAACCAGTGCTTACTCCAGTATTTCCTGCTAATTGCTTTAAATATTATCAACTTTCTGGACTCTGGGCCTGCATGGATCTCCTTAACTCTTCTTTCCTATCTTAGTTGGGCTAACAAGTATTGACCTCTGACCTGCTTAGACTAGTAGTAGCTGCCTGACATCACTTGCTGCCTTTTGTTAACTAAGCTTGCCTATCAGCAAATTAAATTTGATTTTTCTTAACCAGTTGTTCCTCCAAAATACAACAGTTTGCTGATCCTACTTTGTCTAAGCAAACCACAAATCCTGGTTTCTCCTGTCCATCCTCTGTCCTGCTGCCACGATTCCATATTGTAAAAATCACCCTCTTTCACTCTAAGGAAATTCACTGCCTCTATCAGGAAATCAGTGCCTTTGGGTGCAGACCCTTTCTCACAACCTCACCCAAACCTGTTCTGCCTAGGCTTTGTATGAAACAAACATGTTATTTCTAATTCTCTACATGTACCATCAGCTTTACGTGTTCCCTAGTCAGTGCCCTCAGTGCTCTCTCCACCTACCAAACTAATTCATGCTGAGCTATTGATCACTGGGAATATCTTGATGATTTACACTATACGAAAAAGTATCCCCACTTTAGTTACCAAAGATAAATATGCCAGTTCACAAAGTGAATTTCCGGCCCTCTGGCAAAATAGTGGGAATTTTACTTGGGATATAAAGACATAATCGTGGTATCCTTTAAGTCACTAAAAGTGGCCTTCTGCTTCACCTACACAAAGGGCCAGCCCTTTATATGACATCTAAGCTGAAACGAAGTTGCTCTATAAAAGCATTATATCACATTAACCTGCTGACAGAGGTCTAAATATTTGGACATATCTTTGGAAACCGAAGAGTCTCTCTAAAAAGCTTTTGCTTTTTAAAAAAATAAGTAGACAACAGCTTAACAAATGGGAAAGTGCACAACTTTTCCTATTGCCCACACTAGTATCTTCTGACTGGTTTCTCCTTTAGACCTTTAAAAGCATAATTATAGCCAGATTATCAAGTTCCCATAGAATTTAAGATTACCCAAAAGAATCTTAACTATTCCATCATCTCCATGAAAAATGGAAAGAAAACTCAAGTACCATTTTTATATAGCATTGTTTCCAAGGCATAGTGTGTTCCAAGTTACAAAAAAATTGCTTGATAAATGAACTTTTGGAAGTCAACTCATTTGCAAGTTAGGAACTGCCTATGTTATGCAAGTGGCAGTTTCCCAGCTTTTTAAACACTTAGCTGGAGAAGATCTTGAGATTCTTTGCTAATCAGAAGAAATCTAAATCTTTTCCATGGTTATATTTGTCTCTTATTTCCAACATGTAGTGAGAGACATAGACCACCATCTCCCATACTGGGTTATAAGTGTGCTTTGGTGTATTACAAAAATATCCTTGGTAAGTCAAGCCATTTTTGAGATGTCAAATTTTCTCTTGCCTTCCACATATTCACCCTAAATAAATAAAATCTACCTGGAAACTTCAAACAAATGGAAATATTAATGACATTCCCTTTCAAGCAAAGGGAAGAAACAAAACCAAAACCTAGATTAAATGTTTAGTCAGAGACTATTCATGAGGATGTAAATACCACATAAATTAATCTCCATCTCCTGTATCAACCCTTGCAAGAAAGAGATTGATTTTCTTAGCCTTGCTTACACGGCCCTTCACAAACAGGCCCTAGCTTAACTTTCTAGGCTCTCCTCTCTTTCTTCCTACACCAGTCAGATGTTCCCTTCATTGGTCCCTAAATATCAGTGCCTGTGTGTCTTTGCTTGCATCATCTCCCCTGACTGATTGTGTCAGACTGCTTCTCTTCACTAACAAGAGGAAGCCTGTTATGGCATAAGAAGAATGGTTTCTGGAGTCAGAAAAGCCTAGAGTTCAGATTCAGGCTCTGCCATTTAACAGTCATATGCCTTTAGGCAATGTTGCTTAGTTTTAAACTTCAATACCTTCACCTGAAAAGTGAAAATATTAATGTTGCCTACTTTGTAGAAATATTACAAGGGTTAAATGAAATAATGCATGTAAGGTACCTATCCAATATTAGATTTCCAATAATCGGGGTTTATTATTCTTTTTTTTTTTTTTTTTTTTTTTTTTTTTTTTTGATCACCCTTTTTCATTTTCTGAGTTATAGCTCATAACTCAACTTCCGTCACAGCCCATGAAGATAGATCCACTTTTTCTGAACTCTAATATTTTATAGCATATATATCACATGTTTAGCACTTTAATATTGTTCATTTTATTTGTAGATAAAAATATTTTATGTTCCCAACTACACTGAAAGCTCATGTAGGGCTAGGACTATGTCAATCTCTGTATTCTCCCAGATAATCTTTGGTACAGAAGGAGAACTCTCAAAACATTTGTTGATTGTCTAGGATTATAGATGCAAAATCAGTAATCACTTATTGACAGTGATGACATAGGGATTGAAAGGTAATAAAATTATATAATAAATAATGCTTGCAGCTATCATTTTATTGAACACTTACTGTTATTAAATACAATATGTAATGAGTGCTTACTATATGGCAGACACTCTGCCAGACACATGACAAATATTGTGTCATTTCATCATCACAGCAACACAGTGAGGTAGGTATTACCAGCTTTATTTCACAGATGAGGAAACTCAGTCTCAGAGAGATTATATAAATTTTTCAGGGTCATATCATAAGTGGAGGAGCCAAGATACAAATCTAGATCATTTTACTCTGGATTTTGAGTTCTAAACCAACAAGTATACTAGGGACATAGAATGTCATAAGGACCTTGCAAATTGCCAAAGGTAATGTCACTGTCAGTAACCAGACATCACCTTTCTAAGATGGAAATGTGTACATATTAGGAAGATTTTCAGCATTCATAGTTGAAAAGAACTAGTAAATTCTAGACCAGACCATTCTTATACTTATCCAGTGCATGTAATTCCTGATCATTCTTGAATTGAGGATTTAATCTCTGTGGGGGGGAAAAGGAGGGTGATCAAGGGGAGGCAGATAGATGGGCAGATGGCTGGGGGAGTGGATGGCCATGTGGGAGAGTACAAGGACTGTTGCCTGCTGTGTCACAGGAAGGCTCAATGTCCATCAAGGGAAGAAAACGATTGAGAAATGCTTAACAGTGCAACACACCAAATGGAATAAGAGCCTATTCATCCACTTGGAGCAAGAAAAAAGTAACAGTGCCCACTGCCTGTGTGGGTGTTTTTGGCCTTTTCCAGCAAGGTGTGTGTTTCAAAAAAGATTAGTACAATAGGGCACGAACAGTCCTATTGAAAACAGCCGCCTGCATAGACTTGGCAGATTTGTACTGTGGAACAGTTCCGTCTGACATTTAAAATGTGGCAAAACTATTTAAATTCAATTTAAAAATAAATTTTCTATAGCCCCTTATTTTCTTCTTATAAGCATAAGTTCAATGGAGACAGCATCATGTGCTTTACATGATGCCCTTCAGAATAAATGCTTGCCAAAGACAAGAATATGTGGCACTAAGTGATGACAAGCTGATTAGGCTGCAATGATTCCCAGGCTCATACCCAAGAAGGCTGCTCCCTCAAGAAAGAAAAGTTTCAGGAGCAATTTGGATTGGGATTTAGAGCTGGGATGCAGTTCAAAACCACTGCAACCAAGTTCACAAAAGGAACATAAGATCTCTCTGGAAAAGAGTGATTCATTTTAATCAACATATAGCAGAATAAAGGGAACAATAAGTGACATTTTCTGTAGTGTCACTGAGAGATCAGTGATAAGGCTGCAATCTGATTTGTGAAAAGTAGTTGTATTTGTTGAGAAGGGTTGCAAAACTCAGGTTAAATAGGTTACATAGCATTGCTACTGGTTTATTCTTGTTCTGAAGGGTAAAGATTCAAAATGCTTCTTGAGGACCTGAATAGACAGACTTCTTTTTCTCCAGTGATATACTTGCTCAAAATCATCTGTCCACATCCTCCAATTTATTCTCTTGCTTTCTTCTTTAGTCCTTCTGCTTAAAATCATTGCCAGGAGCTAGAGAACATACGATCACTATATAATAAAAGCTTCCTTATTTTGAGCCTTTCAGAGGGAAATTCTGCCCTTCTTATCAAGCTTCTCCCTCTGTCTGTCCCATTAACAACACTTCCACAAGAGAAGGGGAGTTGGTATGCTTATCAAAGCCTGAAATACAGAATGTGAATGTTGAACATTGCACATAGGTTTATTTCCAGAACCCATTCATGACACTCTCTCATTTGTACTCTATAAAGGATCTATATCATTAGTGCAGACTCAGTCATCCTCTACTTCCATACCTTCTTCCACTTACTTTCTCCCCTCAGGAACAAACCTGGCATTCTTTTTGTCTCCTCTATGTGCTGGTTCATGTACCTGGTTGAATCAATGGACAGAGTGCCCTTCTTGAGATTTGGCTTCCCCCCTTCTCTCCCAGCTACCTTCTGTCCCAAATAGCCACACCTGAATACACAGGTCCCAAGATTAGGAGTGTAGAAATGAGTAAAGGCTCCATTAAGCCTCCAACTCAGTTTTCTTCAAAAACCCTATGTTGTTTATTATTGAATACTGGCTCAGCTATTAAGTATTAGATTACCATTTTGTTATTGTACACATAGTTTCCTTGACACAGAACCCTGCAAGAAGGAAGTCACTGAGAAGGTGGGAACAAAAAACTTCAATGACTGGTGTCCTTATTAGGACACAGACACAGATGCACACAGAAGGAAGATGGCCATGTCAAGATGGAGGCAGAGATTGGAGTGATGCAACCACAAACCAATAGACACCAAGGATTGTCAGCACCCACCAGAAACTAGATAGAAAATAATGAAACAGACCCTCCCTCAGAGTCCCCAGCCCCTAGAAGGAGACAATTCTGAGGACATCTTGATTTCAGACTTCCATCCTCCTGTACTGTGAAATAATCAATTTCTGTTGTTTTGAGCTACCCAGCTTATAGTACTTTGTACAGCAGCCCTAAGGAAACCAATACAGCATTCACAATGTGAAAGTTATCCATTTCTCAGGCAATGTAATGAGTTCCATTTCAGACATGTTGAATCTGAAATGAAGTGATGTCCTGAAAGCACCTGGACCTGGGTTACTGAAGAAAGGGTGCAAAGGTCGAGGTGAGGAGGCAGACACTGGAACTTGTCAGAGGAGAAGTGGGGACTCAGAAAAACTTAAATGTGAATAGAATTAGATACACAGGGTAAAAATTGTAAAGTATGAGAGGATCATGTGAAGGTTTGGTTGTTTTCTTTTAAAATGCATGGTCTATAATACCATTCTGAGCTGATCAACACCCTACCTATAACTCTTGTTCTGAAATTAGAAATATATCATGTCTCGATTGGTAAAATAGATCACTACCTTGCCTTTTGCCTCCATTTTCACCTTTCTCTTATCCATCCTTCTCGGTATAGCTAGAGTAAACTTCCTAATTAAAAAATCCTTTTATGCTCCTCTTTCCTTAAAATGATTTATTTATCCATTTATCCTTAGCATGATTTCTAAAACTCTTGCTAATATGACCCTGGTCAATTTTCAATGAGTGTCTCTCAAAATTTGTGCTGACGGGAATCGCTTGGCATGTTAGTCCTATCCCAGCAATAGATTCAGTAAGTCTGGGACGCCTGGAACCTATAATATCTGAAACATGTTCATAGACTCATAAAATTTTAAAAGCTGAAATAAGCCTTAAACATAATCTAAGTTCCAGCTGGGCACTGTGGTGTGTGCCTGTAGTCCCAGCTATTCAGGAGCCTGAGGTGGGAGGATCACTTGAGCCCAGGAGTTTGAGGCCAGCCTGGGAAAGAGTAAGACATCATCTCAAAAAACAAACAACAAACAAAATACCTTTCACACTCTATGTAGGCATCCCCTCCATAGCTTGTCTCACAGATAAGTAACCAGGCTCTGCGTCTGATCTCACAGTTGAAAGGCTCTAAAAAGTCCAAATTTCATCTGATAAGAGGAACACCCAGGGATGGTGACAAGAAATCTGAGTCTAGTCAGAATTTAGGTGCTTTGTCATCTTGAGCAAATCACTTGATCTATCTGAGACTCAGTATACTATTCTGTAGAAAGGCACGAACATGGAAGGCAGTACAGTGTAATAGTTAAAAGTATGAACTAGAGCCCAAATTGACAGGATTCAAATCAAACTTTGGCTCTGCTAGTTACTAGATGTGTGATCTTGGGCATGTTACTTAACCTTTCCATGCCTCAGGTTAGTTGTCTGAAGGTGCACCTGATAATAAGAGTAACTAACTCATGGTGAAATGTAAATGAGTCTATATATGCAACATGCTTGACACATAGTAAGTACAATGTATCTGCTATTAATATTTTATGTTAAATTGGGGTAAAATACCTGCTGTAACTACCTCATAGAGTTGGTATAACAATAAAAATCACATAACATGATGTATGATAATGTGCTTAATAAACTACCATATAAACATTATCAGATTTAGTTGAAATCTGTTAGTTCTAAATCTAACCTCAGAGTGCCCAGACTAAATTTTGTACTTTTCCTACATATCTGAAGACAGTTTATTTTGTACCATCAGGCTTAGCAACTTCAGTGTTTCAACAATTTCTTATATTACATAGCTATGGCCTCTTAATCATCTTAGTCATATTTTTATAGATATGTTTTCATTCATTCTAGTTTTAAATTTATCAAACATTTCATGGACACCAATCACATTTTAGACACTATGCTACACATTGGTGATACAAGCATGAATAAAACACAGTTCCTGTCTTCAAAAAAATGTCCAGTGGTCAAAATCCTTCTTAAAAGAATAACATCAGCAACAAATGTTACAAAAAGAAAACTCGCTGGTCCAATGCCCTTCTCCTGTTCTGTTAATACATTTTTATGCATATAGCCCAAGGCTTCATTAGCACGGTTGATTGGTGTTGATTCATATTGGCCATATAACCTTTTTATATATATATGCCAGGTTATAACCCTCTAAGGCTTATAGATAAAAACTTCTATTAAACTACACTGTCCACACCCTGCATTTGTTGATTTAAAACCTGACAGCTAGAACTTGAAATTTACACCTGTTAAATGCCCAATTTTTACTTCACCACATTTTTCTAGAATGAAACAAGTTTTTAAGATCTACAGAGTTGATAGGCATTTTATTTATACTTTACCCAATTAATTGATTAAAATGATGAAGAGAATATTATTAGAAACTTCCATTCTGATTGCCATAAATTCACTAATTAGTATGTTTGGACTGGAGTTATTCAACTAGCTATGGAGCCACATAACACTGTCACCATCCAGCTCACATTCCAGGCACTCAAATGATAACAACAAATGTTTATTGAGCAATTACTAGATTTTGCTCTAAAGTCCTTAAACACTGTTCTAAATATTTTGCATGTATAAACACATCTTACCTTCACAAAATTCATAAGAAATAGGTACTACATTGGTTTGATTTTATAGATCACACAACTGAGACATTAATAGATGAGCTCAATTGCCTGAGCTCTCACAACTAGTGAGTGATAGAGCTATGGGTTCAAATTCACAAGCCTAGTGCTACAGTCCACAAGCAATCACTATGATATGGGTTTGTTATTGACCTAATAAAATAGAATTAATTTGTCATAATCTTTGGTGAAGCCATACTGGTTCCTGGTGACCAACACTGTCTTTTTTTTAGTACTTGCAATCTATTTCTTTATGAATTGTCTAGATAATTCCATTAAGGATTGATGTTAAGCTCACTAGTCTATCATTTCTAGAATCTTATCCCTTCCTTTTGAAAAAATAAAATTATGAGTACTTTTGTAATTGCATTCAGCCAGAGACCCCTGTAATTGGATTAAAATGGTGTTTTCTGACCTATGACTAAGAAGACTGCTTGCATATTGTAATTTAAAGTCAACTTTCAGAATTCCACTAAATATTTAATGAGTGTCCTTGACAGAAAGGCAGAAAACCTAACTAAAATCTCAAAAATAGCTCTTTAAACTCATTCACTGAGAAATAAAATGAAACAGAAGACAAGAAAGTTTGTATTCCAAGCAGAAACTTGTAATTATCACATTGGACCACGCATCTGTCTAGCCACCTTCTGTTCACAAGATGAAATTCAAACTGTTGATGTGCTGGCTTGCTATTCCTGTTAGCTCTAGTCTCCTCCTGTGTGCCTGCAGGTAGGAATGTTCTGCATTGCTATTTTATTTCACTGACATTTTGAGAAAGTAGAATGACCCTTCTGTTTTTATCACCCTGTCCCTAATAGGATCTCTTACCAGATTGTCCCCAGAAAAAGCTATTTATTGTTATTTCCTTTTATTGTTTTCTTTTTTGTCTTTCTGCTAACTTTCCATGGAGAAACTTTATGTGAGCATTTGATTGGGGTGGCGGGGGGTAGGAGAGTGAGAAGAATAGAAATAAATTGCTGGCTTTGATTCTTGGCTATGAACTACAGCAGATTTTTGGTCAAAATTTTTCATTTCTATCCATTTTATGAGAATTCTTAACCCCAAAAGTTGAAAAAGAAAATCCTAAAAATATTTAGATGATCATTTTCCAACTTGTGTACTATAGACCATGAGTTTAGAATTTTTTTTTAAGTGTGTTTAAGGAGGAAGTAACTGTATACTCAACTAAGTTTTGAGAAATTTTTACATGATATTTTCTATATAAGTAAACATTTACACTTTCAGTCCATTTTAATTACTATTAATTATTATTAAATATTTTCTATAATTTTAATTATAAATAACTAATAATTACTATTATTTACAATTTCAATTATCCTTTATAATACATATTAAGTTAATGTTTATTGAGCACCCACTGTATTCTGTATTCAGGAACTATTGTAAGTTCTGGGAATAAAATGGTGAGGTGAATAAGGCAAATATGGTTCCTGCCCTCATGGACCTAACATCCTACCTAACTGGGGACATATAAAATACACAAGTCAATGAATAAATAAATGAGATAACCATATAATAATAAATGCTTTGAATTCAATAAAACAGGGGAATGAGATTGAGTATGGCAGGAGAATGACTTGGAAGCACTTTAGATAGAATCATTAGCGAAGGGATCTCCAAGAAGCTGATACTGACCTGAAACCTAGACTGTTACAACTGGAATAGCAAGGAGAAGAATGGGCATGGGGAACAATGAATACTGGAAATGCCCTCAGGCAGGAAACAGTTTAGTGTCGTCAAGGAATAACAAGAGAGTCCATATAGCTGAAGCAGGGTGATATAAGGGGAAGAATGATGCCAGATGATGCTTATGTAGGACCTAGTAGCCCTGATATAGATTGAGCCGTTTTCAGCAGGAAAGTGACTTAATTCGATTTACATCGAGACTTTGAGAAGTACTATCTTAGAGAAATCTGCTTAGCATTTTAAATCTAGTAGTTCCCAAGCATAATTGGTCACTAGAGACTTTTATCCCTACAGAACGCATTTTAACATCTTGCATAATAATATCCCATAGCTCACCATTTTAGGAAATACCTGTTGAGATAAATTTACGAATGAAACATCCATTTTGCAGTAATATGAGATGTTTGAGAATGTGTGGAAAATACAGATGCAAACAGGGAGACAGAAGAATTATACAAATACAGACCTTTTAGTCCTAGTTTTACACAGGGTACTGAATATATCACAGGGTACTGAATATTTCATAGGGTTGGGCTGGGTTTTGGGAGGAGGAAGTTTTATATCCTTATAAAATAACCACATTTTCTCATCTCAAACGCTTCTACTACTTGTTTTCAAGAAGACTTCTATTTTACCTAGTCTTCTACCAAATATTTACTCATAGAAAGTCCTGGAGGAAAAACAGCTTGACCAAGACTTATGTTTGTGTGGTTTGCTTTAAGAAACCAATCAGTAATACGCTTATTTATTGCAATATGAATCTTTCAGAAGAGGAAAGGAAGCTAGGGAAGTGAGTAAGAAGAGATACCTGAGTACTAGGTGAAAGAAAGGGAATATCCAAGTTGAATTTATGGAGTTCACATCCATGCATACCAGGATCTTTCCATAATTACCATGATTACCATGTCATGAGATTACCATGAGATTACCATGTCATCTGCTCCTTGTGCGATATCAGAAAGATAAAGACAAGATGAACTTGAGAGAAAGAGTGAGAAATTGATGGAAAACAATCTAGTTGAGCAGTTAATAGCATAAGCTTTGAAATCTGATTCAGGTTCCAGACCCAGCTCTGCCACTTCCTAGCTTAAGACAAGTTAATTAGTTCTGTGTTGTCCAGTGGAACTTTCTGCAATAATGAAAATATCCTTTATCTGAGCTGTCCGGTAGCTTAGCCACCAGTCACATGGCGCTATTGGGCACTTGAAGTATGGCTAATGCAACTTTGGAATTGAAATTTTAATTTCATTAAATTTTAATTAGCTTACATTTAAATTTAAAGAGCCACATGTGGCTACTAACTACCAAGTTGGGTGATGTAGCTCTAGGTGTTTGGAATTCTGGGACTCATGTGGAGAGAAAATATTTGAAATACCTCTGGATTCAGAACGGGGGAAAAGCAAAGAGATAAAAAAGAGGGAAAATTTTAAAGGTGATACAAAGAAAAGGAATGAAACTTCCAAAATAACTGAGATAAGAATGTAACAAATACTATTCTTAGTTTGTCATCCAGCCAAATAGAAATCTTATAAGAGGATAAGATGATTGTCACCTATGGCATCCCTTTAACAAAGTGAATGGTAAGACCCACCACATATGTAACTTTCCCTTATGTCTAGCACCCAAAAGTCTCTCTCAGCCCTTCTTGACATTTTTTCTATTTTCAGCCTGCATCACTTCCTAAGGTAACCAGTTCCATATGTTTACCACCTGCTGGATAAAGTGATATTTTTATTTTATTGCATTCAAACTACCACCTTTAGCTCCAAGTAATAGTACTTCTCTTTGATGAGTTCCATTTGCTTTAAAGATATACCAAAATAACCCAATGACAAATGAACATTCCAATTCTTCTCCTGAGAGGCTTGGCTAATATAACCGTATTTGGTCCTCAGAGGACTCAGAGTCAGATGGAATATTCTTTGGTCTCATAGTTGTTCTAACCTGCCTTGGCACTTGAAATCCCTTTGGTTAAGGTCTTCTATTGGGTAAAGGCTTTGCTTTTAGTTACCCATTAAAATACAAGTGTGTCAGAACTGTAATCAAAAGCAATCAAATAACACCTTGACTTACTGTTTTCCTACATTAGATTCTGAGGACCTGGGACCATGTCAGTTTGGATTTGGAAAGATTATATAGAGAAAGGTCTAAATCATGGAGGATCTGCTGCCCAGGGCAAAGTATCACAAAGTGAATCAGTACAACAATCCTGTGCATTTGTAGAGGAAACAAGAAAAAAAAAAAAAAGACATGAAGAACGACATTAAACAACACCAATTTCAAAATTTAAATTTGTTTCTCCTTCACTGTGGGACTTTTTTTGTTGCTTCATTGTCTCACAATGGAAGGTCCAAGATAGAGGATGCAGAATGACAATATGAAGCTGTTCGAACTCCCTTCATAAGCAACTGATTGAAAAGATTGGTGATAAACAATAAAAACTTTTTCATTGGACTGATTCTCTTACTGAGGACTTTATTTGGCCTTTGAATGTTTTCTAGCTAACCTTCTTTATATGGATATTTTAATTGTCTCTGTGAAGCCTTCAGTTTGGCTTCTTTGACTACATCCTCCTTGAATCTGTCAGTAAAATGACAATGCATCATTTTTTCCCAGTTCCACCTCTTGTTAATGACATTAGTCTACTACAAACTGAGTTCAAAGATAAGTATTCATGTAATTACAGTGCTTGTAGAACACTATGTTCTTCCTTAAATTTAACAAATAGTTCTTCAGCATCTACTATGTAGGGCTATAGAGGACATGAGCAAAAATTTAAAAGTAATCCCTGCCTTCAAGAAACATATTATGTGAAATATTGTGTCCCTCTACTATACATTATTCAATATTTATTTTTTTATTGTATTATTAGTATCTATTGTGTCAGAAACTGTCCCAGGAATTGAGTAGGCAGAAAACAAGACAAGCACATTCTCTGCCCTCAGAGAGCTTTGTGTCTCACTGACATTTGTGATTTATTTTGGTGTGAAGTTCAGCTCATCTTAGTTTACCCAGCATGAAAGTCATTTATTTGGGCATTCGTTTTATGTCTCCCTTAGGAGAGGCATCAATGGAGAAGAGGATATGTAATATAAGGTTGGAAGGATTTCATAAAACAAGAATAAAAAGAAGACATTTGAGTCAGTAAAAACCAACATGACTAGAGTGATGGATGTATCCAAAATTTACAAATTGTCAAGTTTGGAAGGATAGTAGAGTTCATGAAGTGAATTTAAAAAAAAATAAAGCTGGAAATTCAATTGATAGAATACTAAAGAAAGTCTTGAATGCTAGGGTAAGAATTCAATACTTAATTCAGTAGACAGATTCAATTATATGTTTGTTATGTTTAGAATTTTTAAGGAAAGAAATGATATAAGCAAATACAAACTTTCTGTAGATTAATCTGACATCCTGTGTGTTGGATGGCTAGGAAATGAGAAAAACAGAAGGCAGGGAGATGCATTAGAAGGTTTCTATGACAGTCAAGACGAAAGGCAATGAAGGCCTATAGAGGGAGAGTGTCAGAAGGCATGGAAAGAAGTACATAGGTCCAACAATAAAATCTGCATGATTTGGAAAATCACAAATTTTAGGTAGAAGAAATCAGAGGATGACAAAGGTGGGCTGGAAGAAAGAATCATACCTTGCACATTAGTTATAAATAAAAAATGTAAATAAAGTTTATTTCAATATCTGAGGGTTCCCTAGAGAGCCTCTCATTTGAGAAATGGCACAGCAATATTAAAAAGAAATGAGGAGTTTATATAATCCATATATCTAAGGATATGACTATGTTCAATTCAACACATACTTATTGAAACTCTTTTATGCCTTAAGCACCCTTCAAGGCACTGGGGGTAAAATGGTGAAGGAAAATAGGCATGGCTCCTGCCTTTAAAAGTTTATAGTCTTCTATGTCTCAAAGAACTAAAAGTAGAACTACCATTCAACCCGGCAATCCCACTACTGGGTATCCACCCAAAGGAAAAGAAGTCATTATATGAAAAAGACACCTGAATTCATGTGTTCATCACAGCACCATTCACAATAGCAAAGTCATGGAATCAACCTAAGCGTACATCAATGGTTGATTGGATAAAGATAATGTGGTATATATTCACTATGGAATACTATCCAGCAGCCATAATGAATAATGAAATCATGTCCTTTCCTACAACATGGATGGAGCTGGAGGCCAATATCCTAAGTGAACAAATTCAGAAAGAGAAAATAAAATATTGCATAGTCTATTTTATAAGAAAGAGCTAAACAATGGATACTTGTGGACTAATGATGGAAACAATAGACATTGGGGACTCCAAAAGTAGAGAGGGTTGAAAAAATTACCTTAGGTACAATGCTCAATGTTTGAGTGGTGGGTGCACTAGAAGCCCAGTACCCACAATTATGCAATGTACCCTGTGAATCTAAAAAAAATAAGAGAACAACAACAAAAATCCAGGGTACTGACTGTCTGTAGATAGAAATTTACACCTAGCTCAAAATTACCACACAAAGAACTCCCCTTAGTACTTACTGGTAAGCAAAAATAAGCATAAACCAAAACAAAAAGTTTACTCTTCCAAATTAAATAGCTCGATAATAATCTGATAGTAATTAATTTAAAACATATTTCATGAACATGTACTCTATGTTAGAATATGTTCTAGGTACCAGTAACACAACAATGAGCAAAACAGATAAAAAATCCTTATATTCTAGTAGAGTGGATTGACTCCCCAAAAGTAAACAGATAGAATAATTGTAATGAAAAATGGAACTATAAACTAGGTAGCAGAATAAAGTGGCTGGGTGATGTGGTTTACTTTAGATAGGGTTTCCAGGAAAGGCCTTCTTGAGGAGGGAGCAAATCACATAAAATACCTAAAGTAAAGGTCCACCAAGCAGAAGGAAAAGCAAGTATGAATGTCCTCCAAAAGAAAAGAACATGGCAAGTTAAAATGACAGAAAAAAGCCAGTATGTCTGGAATAGAATGAGCAAGAAGAAAGGTAGAAAACAGAGAAGTAGACAAAGACAGGCTATGGAGGGTTCTGTAGGTCATGGCAAGGAGTTTGGCTTCACTCTGAGTGTATCAAAGAATTTTTTAAATAACATGATTTAATTTACATTTTTTAAAGGATCACACTGGTTGCTGTGCTGAGAATAGACTCTAGAGGTGCAAGAGTAAAGGGAGATCTCTTAGGAGGCTATAAATACAATATATCTCTTGAATTTTTATGGAAAAACACAGTGTTTCTACCTTGAAGAAAAAAAGAGAACCTATAGTGTAAAAACTGTCCAATCACTTGTCGATTTTTGTTCCAATATAGAGCAATAAAATTATACTTCATAGTAATGGTAAGAAATTATACCAAATTTTGGCTATTTAGACAATTTCTTCATTCATTCATTCAACAAATGTTTACGCAGTGGCTCCCGAGTGCTGTGCACTGTGCTAGACCCTGGGGATACAATTGCAACCAAAACAGAAATAGTTCCTTCCCTCATAGAGTTTTTAATCTTGTGTAGAAGACAGACGTTTATGAAATATGCACATACATAATCACAATCCATGATAAATGCTATAGAGGGAAAATGGGCTGCTCTACAAGGTTTATCTATCATATAAATGTTTTGCAATGAATATATGGTCATCTGCGGTGATATTAAGATTGTGACACAAGTGAAAGGGGAAAACCCACATAGGAAATATCTTAACTCAGATTTCCAATGTATTATTAGGCAACCCTTGTTGTCTAATGCACTCCCAATTATAACTGCACTCTCAATATCAGGGAAGGAATGAAGTGTTACTGACTACATTAAAAAAGAGAGGAGATCCAAAAAGCCAATACAACAATCCCACAGATAATCTGTTTGGTATATGGCATAGGGCTGGATGGGTCTTGGAGGGGAACTCCAATAAAGTAAGGACTGTATCCTAAAGAAATTATAGTTTCATCCCCTCAATACAAGAGGCCTTTCCTGATTGTCTCCATTATTCCAAGTCTAGGGATCCAAGACATCCTTCTCTGGAGTCCCATGGCACCTGTTCATCTCTCTATGACTCAGGGACTCTAGGCCATTGCTTGTTTTGTTTTGTTTTGTTTTGTTTTGTTTTGTTTTGTTTTGTTTTTTACAGAGCCTTGCTCCGTCGCCCAGGCTGGAGTGCAGTGGTGCAATCTCAGCTCACTACAATCTCTGCCTCCCAGGTTGAAGCGATTCTCATGTCTCAGCCTCCTGAGTAACTGGGATTACAGGCACACACCACCACGCCCGGTTGATTTGTGTATTTTTCTTTCTTTTTTTTTTTTTTTTTTTTAGTAGAGACGGGATTTCATCACGTTGGCCAGGCTGATCTCTAACTCCTGACCTCAGTTGATCTGCCCACCTCAGCCTCCCAAAGTGCTGGGATTACAGGCGTGAGCCCCCGCTCCCAGCCTGGTCATTGCTTTTTACCTTGTCTTTCTTCCCTGACTACACAATGAGTCCCATAAGGCCAGTGACATTGACCAGCTTGTTCACTGAAGAATCTCCACGTTTCAAATAAAAATGGCACATGATGGGCATGCAATAAAAGTCTGATGAATTAACAATACAAGGTAGAAAGTAATAAGCACTATGAATGACATAAAGATAAGCTACTATGCTCATTTATGGCAGGGAGAGGGTACTTCAAACTGAGATGAATCAGAGAAAGGTTAGGAAATGATTCCCTTTGTGCTGGTCTATGAAGGTCAGACAAGATTGCATGTGGGCGTGACGGAAGACATGCCAAGTGAAGTGAACAGTATGAGAAAAGGGGAAATGGAAAATGCCAGGCATGCTTGTTAAAATGAAACGAGCACAGTGTGATTAGACAAAAGAAAATGAGAGGAAGTAAGGGGAGGTGAGGTTGAAAATGTAGGTTAAGACTAAAGTGTGAAGGGCCTAGACTGAAGGGCCTCAGATTCAGGGGTTTGATTGTCTGACACCTGGTCCAATGAACTACAACATACAGGATTTGAAATCCAAAGATCTGTATTCCAGTCTTAGATCTGCCATTTGTCAGCTATGTAACTTAAGGAAAACTATTAAACTCTGGTTGTTGGAGACTGTGAATCATTGGTATGATATACAAAAATTATGTCTGTCAGATTTGAGGTCCACATATGACATTCAAGAGGAGATTCCTGGAAATATTAGTGACATTTTGGAAATTAAAAAGAAATGGAGATGGGTTAGAAATAGTAATTTGGGAGTCATAAACACAGGACAGGTAGTTGAACCCACACTTTTTGAGAAAGAGTATTCAAAGTCAATATCTGGAAAAGGAATTTGTTCAAAAATGATTTGGATCTATTTAGATTCATTCGTTTCAATATATTTGAAGAACAAATAAAATCAGGCTGTCCTTTCATTATTAGCTTTCTCTTCCAGGATACTCTTGTATCCATGGAGAAACCAGCTCCCCACACCAATTTCAGACATATGCAACCTTTTTTTTTTTAGCCACCCAAACCTGTACTTCCTCCCATCACAGAAGTCAAACATCTCTATTGAGATCATTCACCAGATTACACACACAATTTTTATTTTTATCACCATCATCTACAGTAAATTCATGCTTTTTGAATTCTACTGTAAATTATTCAAGTCTCAAAAAACTTCTTAAAAATACTCTCACAGAGTAATAGCTTTTCCCCATAAATCCATTTATATTGGGGAATTCTTCTAATCAGAAGTAGTGAATAAAGTTGGGCTTCTTAGACCCTCAACCCTCACCATATGCTCTAAATTCTTAGGGAGATCATGGCATATCAGGTTAAAGAGTTACTGATATGGTTTGGCTGTGTCCCAACCCAAACCTCATCTTGAACTGTAGTTCCCATAATCTCCATGTGTCATGGGAGGGACCTGGTGAGAGGTAATTGAATCATGAGAGTGGTTACCTCCATGCTGTTCTCATGATACTGAGTTTTCACGAGATCTGATGGTTTTATAAGGGGGTCTTTCTCCCACTTCACTCTGCACTTCTGCCTGCCACCATGTGAAGAAGGACATGTTTGATTCCCCTTCTGCCATGATTGTAAGTTTCCTGAGGCCTCCTGAGCCATGCTGACCTGTGAGTCAATTAAACCTCTTTCCTTCATAAATTACCCAATCTCAGGTATGTCTTTATTAGCAGTGTGAAAAGGGACTAATACAGTAAATTGGTACCAGTAGAGTGGGATGCTGCTATAAGGATATTGAAAAATGTGGAAGCAACTTCGGAATTGTATAACAGGCAGAGGTTGGAACTGCTTGCAGGACTCAAAAGAAAACAGGAAAATAAAGGAAAGTTTGGAACTCCCTAGAGGTGTGGAGGGCTCAGAAGACAGGAATATGTCAGAAAGTTCGAAACTTTTTAGAGACTTGTTGAATGGCTTTGACCAAAATGTTAATAGTGATATGGATAATAGTGATATGAGGTAGTCTCAGATGGAGATGAGAACTTGTTTGGAACTGGAGCAAAGGTGATACGTGTTATATTTTAGCAAAGAGACTGGCGGCATTTTGCCCCAGCACTAGAGATCTGTCAAACTTTGAACTTGAGAGAGATGATTTAGGGTATCTGGCAAAAGAAATTTGTAAGTGGCAAGGTGTTCAAGAGGAAGCTAAGCATAAAAGTTTGGAAAATTTGCAGCCTGACAAGCAATAGAAAAGAAAACTCCATTTTTCTGGGAACAAATTCAAGCCTGCTGCAGAAATTTTCATAAGTAACAAGGAACTGAATGTTAATCACCAAGACAATGGGGAAAATGTCTTCAGGGCATGTCAGAGACCTTCATAGCAGCCCCTCCCATCACAGGTCCAGAGGCCTAGGAGGAAAAAATATTTTCCTGGGCCAGGCCCAGGGCCCCCATGCTATGTGCAGCTAGGGACTTGGTGCCTTCCATCCCAGCTGCTCCAGCCATGGCTAAAAGAAGCCAAAGTCCAGCTCAGGCCATGGCTTCAAAGGGTGTAAGCCCTAAGCCTTGGCAGCTTCCACATGGTGTTGAGCCTACAGGTGCACAGAAGTCAAGAAATGAAGTTTAGGAACCTTCACCTAGATTTCAGAGGACGTATGGAAACACCTGGATGTCCAGGAGGAAGTTTGCTGCAGGGGTGGGTCCCACATGGAGAACCTCTGCTTGGGCAGTACAGAAGAGAAATGTGGTGTTGCAACCCTCACACAGAGTTCCCACTGGACCATTGCCTAGTGGAACTGTGAGACGAAGGCCACTGTCCTCCAGACCCCAGAATGGTAGATCCACCAAAAGCTTGTACCATGTACCTGGAAAAGCCACAGACACTCATGTTAGCCCATTAAAGCAGCCAGGAGGGGGCCTGTACCCTTAAAAGCCATGGAAGCAGAGCTGCCCAAGGCCTTGGGAGCCCACCTCTTGCATCAGCGTGACCTACATGTAATACATGGAGTCAAAGGAGATCATTTTGGAACAAATTTTTTGTAGGCCAGCAGAATTAGACTCTTAACCTGATTAACTATATTAATATATCCACAGGAAGAATGTATCTATGAGAAGGGGAAATTGGGCAAACAGACATGGGAAAAATGATAGTCAATGCACAAATATTGCCTTTTGGCAATGCCCATCCAAGCACTGGCTAGGGAAAAGCACCTTAGCCAAAGGATTTTGCATTCTGATTCCATTAATAAGACCATTCTTCTCTATTGTGAAAATGACTATAGGAAGTTTGAGAGAATGGATATCAAGTGCGTTATTCCCATTGGCAAGACCTCCCTTTATTTGAGATATGTCAATCTATCTTAGTTTTAAATAATTAAATATTCATTTCATCTAGACTCATCTTAATCTGATGCAAAACTTACCAAGCATCACTGTTAAGTGACTTGGTTAAGGTCATACAATTTTGACTTGGCTTCTCATATTCATCTGTCCAGAAAGAAAGATGTGCTGGTCCAAACGACTTTATACATTCCAGTTCCTGTAAAATTTATGTCTCATTGTGATTTAATACACTGGTACCCTGATTATTATTTGGTTTCCCTTGCAGGTTACCCTAAAAGCAGAGAATTTCTGGTCATGCCAAAACAAGATTTTTTTCTGTGTGACAATTATGCTCACCATTCATTAAGACTGAAATTCTAGTTCTAGACATTAGTTTTGTGAGAATAGTTAGTATGCATTTTCCTATTCTAATGGGTCCATTCTCAATGTGTTGACAATACTAGATGTCTAAGCAAACAGACTAAAGGCTAGGTCTGAAACTAACATACAAGAGCCAGTATACTAAATATTACCCTGTGAGATTATTTTAGGAAACAGTCAAATGACAAAGTACCAGCCATCTCCAATGTCATTTGTGATTACCGGCAAACTTTTTTTGCATCGCTGCAACTGTTTATATTATTATTTTTCATAGTTTAAATACATGCATAAAGCCCTATGTCAGGAGTCTTACATAAATTATTTATAATATTTAAGTAATTACATTATGTACCTATTCTAATTCTCCCAGTGCACAAATGAGAAACCTGAGGCTCAGAGAGGTTAAGTAATTTACCTCTGATCACCCAGAAGGTAAATGAAAGAGCCTGAATTTGATTGCTATTCTCTAACTCTAAAATTCCTACCTTTTCAAAACTATTACAGTTGTTTTATGCCATCAATGTCTCTTTACATTTACTCATATATATTTGTTTACTCAAATATCTGTTTTGCATCTATGGCTTCCTTTGCAATACAATTTCCTTCTTCCTGAAATAGATCCTTTAGTAGTTCTTTCAGTGAGAGTCTTGTAGAGGTAAACTCTAAGTTGCTGTCTATTTGAAACTGCCTTTGTTTTATCCTCACTATTTGAGAAGTGTTTATTCCCAAATATTGGGTTTATTCATTATTTGTATTAGTATTAGGTACAGCTGTGAGACACAAAATCGTGTAAACAAAATATAAATGTATTTTTCTCTTACTTTAATGTAAGCAATAAAGGGCCAGTATGGTGACTCCATGATCATCAATAACCCAGATACCAGATCTATCTTGTTGCTATATAATTTTCAGCTTTATCCTTCTCCCTCATGATTTAAAATGTCCACTATAGCTCCTGCCATAGCAAAGAGTTTGACAACCTTCTTTCCCTATTCCTGCTTGCTTGACTTTGGAAATGACATCAGAATTTCTCACATGGAACATCTGGCAAAAAATGCCAACACGTCTGTGGTATAGATTTTACTTTTATACTTCTGCATAAAGTTTAAATTCATACTTCAAAATCATATGACGGCAGGCCCATGATTACAAATTCTTAGGAGAAACATATTTTCTCTGCCAAGAACTCAGGTTGAGATGGACAAACTGCCTTGCCATCTTCTGTGAAGGAAAAAAGTTTTCTGAGTACATTTTTTTCACTGCACATACAGCACTTTCAGAGACCCAGTTTTATATGGAGGTCTTACATGTAGTCTTAACTCCCATATCATGCATGAGTGTTAAAATCCAAGCCTTGGTTACAAATACCTGAACTTCCAACATATCCTTGAAAACCAGTGTATCTCATAGGTACCACTCTGGTTCATAGTTTCCATTTTGTTTTTGGTCCCTGGAAATGTCCTTACTGTCTTGAAAACTCAATTATTCCTTGAAAACCCTGTGTGTTCTATTCACCAGAATGGAAACTGCACAGGTTCAGGCATTTGTGTCTGTTTCACTTCTTCAACACCTAGAACACTCTCTGGCACATGGTAAAGGTGTTCCATAATATTTGGTGAATTAATAAGTTAATTTTATCCAGCATTTATGATTTTTTTATAGCTGGGAGTGGGATGAGAGTTTCCAGATTATCTAGTCTATGATATTGCTAGAAATGGAAGTCAAATCTATTTCCTTTCCACTATACTATGCTATTGTTCATGTTTACAGTTACAGTGAGATTTCCAGAGTGTATTTTTCCTAAATCAATCTATAGCAACTATCCCCCAGTGAGGCAGGCCGGAAAAAATCTCCACAGAAAGAAAATGCTCTGCAGGCTCATCTTCATCACCACATTCTATTGAGTAATTGGATTCTCCAATTGCATAGATTGCATAGATGCATTACAACCAGCTTATGCCTACAGATAAATTCTAATTCAGCACCAGATGAGAACAAAGAAATTGTCAGAAGCTTCCTTAGAAAGTGTTCTAGATACAACTCTTTCTCATCAACAGGGATTCATACAACTTTCATAAGTATTAACAGCTCCATTTACTGCACACTATGTGCCAGGTATTCTTGCAAATATTTTGCATTATTAGTTACAGATGTAGAAACTGAGGCACATAGAGGTTAAGTAGCTTGCCAAAGGCCACACAAATAATGGCAGAACCAGGGTTTCTATAGGCAGGCTGACTCTAAAGCACATGGGCTTAACGATTATGCTACCCCATATTTACTTGCATTATCTATTCTCATCCCTGATCCCATTTTAATGGAATTTTAATCCTTAAATGGGAAAATACAACTACAGGGCTAAGTACCTTTACTGTTTCTTCAAGAAGCCAGAAGTTAATCATCTTCCATTGGTATTGCCACAATAAGGTTTGTCAGGGCAACTGAAGAGGTATGAATGGTAGTTAAAGCACACTTCTTTGCCTTCCAGCTCACAGAATCACTCAGATTTCTATTAAGAACATCACAAGGGGAAGTAGGGGGAAAATATCATATTAACTCTTCAAAATTGGGAGGGAAGATACATTGTCAGGACATATGTAGTACCTGTCACTCAAATGCTTCACTCAAAAAACATGTTTTTTAAATACAGTAATTTTGGGGTCTTCTCCAGTCAGGACAATGATTTAGTTTGATATCCATCAATGAATGTATTAGACTGGCTTCCACTGGCAGCTACAGAGGAAGATTTAGAGAATAGTTAAAGTTGGAAAATCACTAAAATATCCAGGCAACATATCAACCTTGCTCTGATAGTTTATTAAACCAAATAAGTGGGACTGTTTAAAGACATTAAGGATGATGCATGAATAATGCAAATCAATTCAACTTTATTGTTTTCTTCTGCACTGTTTTCCTAATGACCCAACTTTCAGCTGCACATTCACACTGCTATATGAGGGTGCATTTCAGCAGTTGATTCTATAGTAATTATAGATATTAAGGATTCAGCACACTGAGGAAACATCTCAGTGAGAGACATGGGACACAATTAGAAGATACTATATATAAACACTTGTCACATTTTTATAAATTATATCTGATATGGAAGAAATGGACAAGTAGTGAAAGAAGACAGAGATATCACCTGCAGAGAAAAAGGAAAAGCTAATAACAACAAACACTTGCTATGTTCCAGGTACTGGATTTATTATATTAATTTATTATATGGATTTATTGTAGCTAATATAAACAAAAACCCTTGGATATAGTTATTATTACTATCTCCATTTCAGAGGTAAAGAAACTGAGACATAGAATAATAAATTGACTTTCCAAAAGTCATAGGATTGATAAGTGGTAGAGTTGGTACATGAACTCAGTCAATCAGGTCTGCAGTATGCTCTTAGCCACTCTCATACTGTTTCTCATGGCAAAAAGTGTAAATATTAAAACACAATTCAAAAAATGTTTATTGAGCACACGCATAGTGTCTACCACTATGATGAACACGGAGAGTATAAGGAGAAGCACAGAATTGAGGTTTGCTAGGGATTTCCAGATATCTTGGAGATTAAAGGGTCTTCAAGATGATCTTAATACAAGCTTCTAAAAAGGTCATGGGAAAACTGGAAAAAGACATTTGTTATATCATGAAGTTAATCCTCCTTGGTCTCTGTTTCAGCAGCAAAACTTCATCTTGAAGTCTATCAAGATGGCACAAGATGAATGCAGTCACAAAAAGAATCTTTGGGAAGGTTCTAAAATCCTTAAGATCCCCATGAAAGTTCTCATGTTTGAGAAGCACTTAAGACCATTGTATTCAAGCAACAGTTATTTCCATTTTATTTTTATCAACTTTGTCCCACTTGAAATCATTTAACCCATAAGTATGTATGAGCATCTAACATGGTATCAGACATTATGAGTTATACAATAACACACAAGACAATCCATATCAACAAGAATCTACAATCTAGTGAATAGACAAGGAATTTTCATGAAACAATTATTAGAAAAGGTATTTTACAATAAAACGCTCACTTATGCAGTACAAACAATAAATGCTTCAGGGAGTCAGATAAGGTAGAGAACTGAGTGAATTGTTAATGTTTCCAGAGACGACAAACCTGAACTAGGCCTTGAAGGATGGAGGACTTGAAGTGATGGGAGAGAAGAGAAGCAAAGACATGCCTAATCTGAAGGAAGAGTCTGACACAGGTTTTATAGGTCAGTGGCATGGTACAGGGACCTGAACCAAAACTGCAAATATGTCAGGCCAGGGTCTCAAATCAACCAATGTGATCTGAGAAGCAAATGTGTTAATTAAACACATGAATCAAGTTAGGGAACCTGGAAGCTAAAGACCAGAAAAAGAAACAAGTATTGAGAATGAGAGAGTACCAGCAGATACCAAGACCCAGGGCCATGGGTTTTGTGAACACACTGACCTGGGATTGAATTCTACTTTGCCACTTACCAGCTATGTAAGCTTGGTCAAGTTATCGAACTCTTCTGAGCCAATTTCTTCATCAGTGGAATGAAGATAATACCTACCGTGTGTTACATCATTGGGAAATTAAATGAGACCATATATATGAAAACATTTTAATACCATAAATTTCTATGTGAGTGTCAGTTATTACAAGCTGCTGTTACATGTAGTGCAGGACCATATCATGGAAGGTCTTGGAGTCAGGATAGGTTTACAGTGATTCTCAATGTGACATATGGGAAGCTGCCTACAGGAGTAAAGAAGAATATTTTGGGGACTTATTGTTTGCTTAAAAATACAACTTCCGGTGCACCCATCACCTGAGCAGTATACACTGCACCCTATTTGTAGTCTTTTATCCCTCACCCCCCTCCCACCCTTCCCCCGAGGTCCCCAAAGCCCATTGTATCATTTTTATGCCTCTGAGTCCTCATAACTTAGCTCCCACATATCAGTGAGAACATATGGTGTCTGGTTTTTCATTCCTGAGTTACTTCACTTAGAATAATGGTCTCCAATCTCATCTAAGTTGCTTCAAATGTCATTAATCCATTCCTTTTTATGGCTGAGTAGTATTCCATTGTGTGTGTGTGTATATATATATATGTGTGTGTGTGTGTGTGTGTGTGTGTTATTATATATATATATACACACACACACACACCATAGTTTCTTTATCCACTCCTTGATTGATGGGGATTTGGGTTGGTTCCAAGATTTTGCTATTGCAAACTGGGTGCACCAAAATCTCACAAAGCACTACTACAGAACTCACTCATGTAACCAAATACAACCTGTACCCCGATAACCCATGGAAAATTAAAATAAAATTTTAAGAAAAGAAGTAAGCTAAGAAAAAAGAGAGGGAGGGAGGAGGTGGGTACTACACCTTGGCAGAGCGAACTGTGTGTGCAAAGGTGGGCGATAAGAGAAGGCAAAGAACACTGGATAAATGGAAAGGAATTCAGAGTGGTTGGTGCATAGAATGCGAGGATGAAACAGAGAGGTGAACGAGAAGAACAGATGAATCATGTTTAGAAGTTTGGACTTTATCCTCAAGGCAAGAAGAGTAGCTAAATTATTTTTGAGAAGGAGCTTTAAAATTCTATACATCTTGGAGTTTATAAAAACAGAATAGTTAAAAGCTCTTTTATTCTCTGTAACATACTCTACTCCAAGAAAAAAAAAATTGAATTAAATTGCAAAATAAATAAATAAAAATAAAAACACAACTTCTTTAGATTCTGATAAACTCCTTTCCTCCATACACAGCCAGATGATAATCACTGCAGTAGGGAACCACATTTCTGATGAGCTGATAAGAGTGTGTCACATCCCTCAGTTATTTTGGGGCAGTAGAAAGGTTAAAATATTATTTATCTAGGAACTTATTTCAGTATTTTGAGTATGAGGTTAGATGATGATTGATAGCAGCAGCAATGGAAAAAAAGAACAAATATGAAAGCCATTATGACAGAAGATGAAAAAGAACACAGGAAACATTTTTAATTTTATTTTAAAATATTTAATTGAAAAAATTGTATTTTTCAAACTGTACAATGTATTTATTTGGTATGTGTATATATTGTGTAATGCATCATGATTAAAGTGGTGAACACATCCATCATCACCCACACGCTACATTAGAACCCCAGAACTGATTCATCTTATAACTGAAAGTTTGTACCATTTGACCAACCTCTCTGATACTAACAACATGCTATTTCATTTCATTTCATTGTTGGGGAAAATGAGCTAGAAAGAATCAAAGGCAGAATTTGAACCTAGTTCTGTTTGACTCCAAAGTTAACTCTTTTTCCTCTGATCAGATGTAAGGGACAATGAAGGAGATGGTAGAATAACTTCAAGGTTTTGGGGGGTTTTTTGTTTGTTTTTTAACTGAAAGTTTGAACATAACAGAAATCAGTAAGCTGAGAATGTAAACAGCTAGAAGAGAATCCTGATGAGTTCTCAATTATATGGCATTAGAACGTTAGTATTTAAAAATTACTTCATTATTAAACTTCTGGTAATATTGTCAGCAGCTGTCATGTTCCCCTTCCTGTGTCCAAGTGTTCTCATTGTTCAATTCCCACCTATGAATGAGAACATGCGGTGTTTGGTTTTCTGTCCTTGTAATAGTTTGCTGAGAATGACGGTTTCCAGCTGCATCCATGTCCCTACAAAGGACATAAACTCATCCTTTTTTATGGATGCATAGTATTCTATGGTGCATATGTGCCACATTTTCTTAATCCAGTCTATCTTTGACGGACGTTTGGGTTGGTTCCAAGTCTTTGCTACTGTGAATAGTGCCTCAGTAAACATACATGTGCATGTGTCTTTATAGCAGCATGACTTATAATCCTTTGGGTATATACCCAGAAATGGGATGGCTGGGTCAAATGGTATTTCTAGTTCTAGATCCTTGAGGAATCGCCACACTGTCTTCCACAATGGTTGAACTAGTTTACAGTCCAACCAACAGTGTAAAAGTGTTCCTATTTCTCCACATCCTCTCCAGCACTTGCTGTTTCCTGACTTTTTAATGATTGCCATTCTAACTGGTGTGAGATGGTATCTCACTGTGGTTTTGATTTGCATTTCTCTGATGGCCAGGGATGATGAGCATTTTTTCATGTGTCTGTTGGCTTCATAAATGTCTTCTTTTGAGAAGTGTCTGTTCATATTCTTTGCCCACTTGTTGATTCAACTTCTTCCTGGTTTAGTCTTGGGAGGGTGTATGTGTCCATGAATTTACCCATTTCTTCTAGATTTTCTAGTTTATTTGCGTAGAGGTGTTTATAGTATTCTGATGGTAGTTTGTATTTCTGTGGGATCGGTGGTGATTTCCTCTTTATCATTTTTTATTGCATCTATTTGATTATTCTCTCTTTTCTTCTTTATTAGTCTTGCTAGTGGTCTATCAATTTTGTTGATCTTTTCAAAAAACCAGCTTTTGGAATCATTGATTTTTTTGAAGGGTTTTTTGTGTCTCTATCTCCTTCAGTTCTGCTCTGATCTCAGTTATTTCTTGCCTTCTGCTAGCTTTTGAATGTTTTTGCTCTTGTTCTCTAGTTCTTTTAATTGTGGTGTTAGGGTGTCAATTTTAGATCTTTCCTGCTTTCTCTTGTGGGCATTTAATGCTATAAATTTCCCTCTACACACTGCTTTAAATGTGTCCCAGAGATTCTGGTATGTTGTATCTTTGTTCTCATTGGTTTCAAAGAACATCTTTATTTTTGCCTTCATTTTGTTATGTACCCAGGAGTCATTCAGGAGCAGGTTGTTCAGTTTCCATGTAGTTGAGTGGTTTTGAGTGAGTTTCTTAATCCTGAGTACTAGTTTGATTGCACTGTGGTCTGAGAGACAGTTTGTTATAATTTCTGTTTTTTTACATTTGCTGAGGAGTGCTTTACTTCCAACTATGTGGTCAATTTTGGAATAAGTGTGATATGGTGCTGAGAAGAATGTATATTCTGTTGAATTGGGGTGGAGAGTCCTGTAGATGTCTCTTTGGTCTGCTTGGTGCAGAGTTGAGTTCAATTCCTGGATATGCTTGTTAACTTTCTGTCTCGTTGATCTGTGTAATGTTGACAGTGGGGTGTTAAAGTCTCCCATTGTATGGGAGTCTAAGTTTCTTTGTAAGTCTCTAAGGACTTGCTTTATGAATCTGGATGCTCCAGTATTGGGTGCAAATATATTTAGGGTAGTTAGTTCTTCTTGTTGAATTGATTCCGTTACCATTATGTAATGGACTTCTTTGTCTCTTTGATCTTCTTTGATCTTTGATCTTTGTTGGTTTAAAGTCTGTTTTATCAGAGAGTAGGATTGCAACCCCTGCCTTTTTTTGTTTTCTATTTGCTTGGTAGATCTTCTTCTATCCCTTTATTTTGAGCCTATGTGTGTCTCAGCTTGTGAGATGGGTCTCCTGAATACATAACACTAATGGGTCTTGACTCTTTATCCAATTTGCCAGTCCGTGTCTTTTAATTGGAACATTTAACCCATTTACATTTAAGGTTAATATTGTTATGTGTGAATTTGATCCTGGCATTATGATGTTAGCTGGGTATTTTGCTCATTAACTGATGCAGTTTCTTCCTAGCATCAATGGTCTTTACATTTTGGCATGTTTTTGCAGTGGTTGGTACTGGTTGTTCCTTTCCACATTTAGTGCTTCCTTCAGGAGCTCTTGTAGGGCAGGCCTGGTGGTGACAAAATATCTCAGCATTTGCTTGTCTGTAAAGGATTTTCTTCTTCATTTATGAAGTTTAGTTTGGCTGGATATGAAATTCTGGGTTGAAAATTCTTTTCTTCGGCCAGGCACAGTGACTCACGCCTGTAATCCCAACACTTTGGGAGGCCAAGGTGGGCAGGTCACCTGAGGTCGGGAGTTTGAGACCAGCCTGACCCACATGGAGAAACCCCATCTCTACTAAAAATACAAAATTAGCCAGGCTTGGTGGCGCAGGTGGCACATGCCTATAATCCCAGCTACTTGGGAAGGCTGAGGCAGGAGAATCGCTTGAACCTGGGAGGCGGATGTTGCAGTGAGCTGAGATCGCACCATTGCACTCCAGCCTGGGCAACAAGAGCAAAACTCCATCTGAAAAAAAAAAAAAAGAAAAGAAAAGAAAAAGAAAATTTTTTCCTTTAAGAATATTGAATATTGGCCTGCACTCTCTTCTGGCTTGTAGAGTTTCTGCCGAGAAATCCGCTGTTAGTCTGATGGGCTTCCCTTTGTGGGTAACTGGACCTTTCTCTCTGGCTGCCCTTAACATTTTTTCCCTCATTTCAACTTTGGTGAATCTGATAATTATGTGTCTTGGAGTTGCCCTTCTTGAGGAGTATCTTTGTGGCATTCTTTGTATTTCCTGAATTTGAATGTTGGCCTGCCTTGTTAGGTTGGGGAAGTTCTTCTGGATAATATCCTGAAGGGTGTTTTCCAACTTGGTTCCATTCTCCCTGGCACTTTAAGGTACACCAATCAGACGTAGGTTTGGTCTTTTCACACAGTCCCATATTTCTTGGAGGCTTTGCTTTTTTCTTTTTACTCTTTTTTCTCTAAACTTCTCTTCTCACTTCATTTCATTCATTTGATCTTCAATCACTGATACCCTTTCTTTCAGTTGATCGAATTGGTTACTGAAGCTTGTGCATTCATCACATGGTTCTCATGCCATGGTTTTCAGCTCCATCAGGTCATTTAAGGACTTCTCTACACTGGTTATTCTAGTTAACCATTCATCTAATATTTTTTCAAGGTTTTTAGCTTCTTTGCGATGGATTCGAACTTCCTCCTTTAGCTGGGAGAAGTTTGATTGTCTGAAGCCTTCTTTTCTCAACTCGTCAAAGTCATTCTCCGTCCAGCTTTGTTCCATTACTGGCAAGGAGTTGCGTTCCTTTGGAGCAGGAGAGGCACTTTGATTTTTAGAATTTTCAGCTTTTCTGCTCTGTTTTTTCCCCATCTGTGTGGTTTTATCTACCTTCGGTCTTTGATGATGGTGATGTACAGATGGGGTTTTGGTGTGGATGTCCTTTCTGTTTGTTGGTTTTCCTTCTAACAGTCAGGACCCTCAGCTACAGGTCTGTTGGAGTTTGCTGGAGGTCCAGTTCAGACCCTGTTTGCCTGGGCATCAGCAGCGAAGGCTGCAGAACAGCAAATATTGCTGAACAGCAAATGTTGCTGCCTGATCATACCTCTGGAGGCTTTGCCTCAGAGGGGTACCTGGCTGTGTGAGGTGTCAGCCTGCCCCGACTTGGGGGGTGCCTCCCAGTTAGGCTACTCAGGGGTCAGAGACCCACTTGAGGAGGCAGTTTGTCTGTTCTCAGATCTCAAACTCCATGCTGGGAGAACCACTACCCTCTTCAAAGCTGTCAGACAGAGACATTTAAATTGCAGAGGTTTCTGCTGCCTTTTGTTCAGCTATGGCCTGCCCCCAGAGGTGGAGTCTACAGAGGCAGGCAGGCCTCCTTGTACTGCGGTGGACTCCACCCAGTTCGAGCTTCCTGGCAGCTTTGTTTACCTACTCAAGCCTCAGCAATGGCGGGCACCCCTCCCCTAGCCTTGCTGCCACCTTGCAGTTTGATCTCAGACTGCTGTGCCAGCAGTGAGTGAGGCTGTGTGAGTGTGGGACCCTCCAAGCCAGGCATGGGATATAATCTCCTGGTGTACCGTTTGCTAAGACCCTTAGAAAAGCAAAGTATTAGGGTGGGAGTGACCTGATTTTCCAGGTGCTGTCTGTCATGGCTTCCCTTGGCTAGGAAAGGAAATTCCCTGACCCCTTGCACTTTCCGGGTGAGGGGATGCCTTGCCCTGCTTCAGCTCTCGCTCAGTGGGCTGCACCCACTGTCCTGCACCCACTGTCCAACATGCCCCAGTGAGATGACCCCGGTACCTCAGTTGGAAATGCAGAAATCACTCGTCTTCTGTGTTGCTCACATTAGGAGCTATAGACTGGAGTTGTTCCTATTCGGCCATCTTGGAACCACTGGCTCAGCAGCTGTCTAAGTCAGCCACCTCCTGATTCACTCTGTGATGTGCAAACCACAGTTTGGGGCCTTTTCATCCTCATCAGCAGTGTTTAGGATTGATTGCTTCGTAGCAAGACTGACTCTGTGCTAAGTTAGGCATGCCCTTTTTAACTGAGGGTGCACATTTGGGAGACAAGTTAGGCAAAAGGTGCTATCTTGAACCCTTGAGAATCCACTTTATAGGCAGAAAACAGAATTGTCAATTCAAAAATTTGTGAATTAAATGCAAAATATCTGACTGCTATGATCTGAATGTTGTATCTCCCCAAAATCTAAACCAAGCTTGTCCAACTCACAGCCCACGGGCCACATGTGGCCCAGGACAGCTTTGAATGTGGCCAAACACAAATTCGTAAACTTTCTTAAAACATACAATTTATAAGATTTTTTTTGTGATTTTTTTTTTTTTTTTTTTTTTTTTTCTCATCAGCTATCATTAGTGTTAGTGTATTTTATGTGTGGTGCAAGACAATTCTTCCAATGTGGCCCAGGGAAGCCAAAGATTGGACACCTCTAATCTAAATGTTGAAATCCTAGGCTGCAAGGTGATGGTATTTTGGGAAGTGGGTCCTTGTGATTAGGTCATGAGGGTGGGGTTTTTATAAATAAAATTAGTGCTCTTATAAAAGAAGCCCCAGAGAGATCCCTCCCCAAATCTGCAATGTGAGGTTACAGCAAAGATCACAGTCTAGAAAGTGCACCCTTACCAGTCACTGAATCTTTGCTTTCTTTGATCTCAGACTTCCAGCCTCCAGAAAGAAGCATGAGAAATAAATTTCTGTTGTTTCTAAGCCACTCAGTTTCTGGTAATTGTGTTATAGCTACCCAAACAGAGTAAGGCATTGAATACTTGATTACTAATGCAAATAATTTTTACAGCACATTTCTTGATTTTGTTTGGCCTAAATAGTTCTGAGTTAAGTCTGGATAAAGATATAAAGGGTATGCTGTCATTATAGTTCAGATTTCTTAGTCTTAGTGATTGTTTTTGTTTTGTGTCATTTTCTGCCCTAGAGTTCATAAAACTGGAAAGGAAAAGTAAGAATTAAAATTCAAGTTACTCAATAAGATACAATAACCCAAATCAAGGGAGCAAAATAAAAATAAAATAAGATAAATTAATACATAGATTCAAAAGTCAAATGGACAACGGAAAAATGAGAGAAAACGTTCTAGAGATTCACATAAAAAGACTAGAAGGACTAGAAGTCTATGTTGACCACAGTATCCATATGCACCAAAATTATGACATGACTGACAAAAACTCTAAAGAAATCTTAGGTTTATTTGCTCAAAACCATTTATTGCACACATGCCATGCATCAGGAACTATATTCTCGGTTCAAGCAATAAGAAAGTACATCATCAGTAAAGAATTTTAAAATAATAATTATGCTGACTTTAGTCATTCTTCTTTTTTGTTATTAACATGAGTTGACAACTCTAAACATGTCAAAGAAATAATTCCTCTTCCTGCCCAAGAGGATCACTCCACAATCTCTCTCCTACTTCCAACTCTGAGTACATGTCTGGACTCCAGAACTGTAAGACTAAAAAGTTCATGTTCTTTTCATTAGAGCGGTGTCTTTCAAACTTTTTTGACCACAGCATTCAGTAAGAAATATATTTGACAATGGGTTTTGGCGCCCAAGATGGCCGAATAGGAACAGCTCCAGCCTCCAGCTCCCAGCGCAAGTGACACAGAAGATGGGTGATTTCTGCATTTTCAACTGAGGTACCGGGTTCATCTCATTGGGGTGTGCCAGATAGTTGGAGCTGGTCCGCGGGTGCAGCCCAACCAGTGAGAACTGAAGCAGGGCGAGGCATCGCCTCACCTGGGAAGTGCAAGGGGGAAGGGAATCCCTTTTCCTAGCCAAGGGAAACTGAGACACACAACACCTGGAAAATCGGGTAACTCCCACCCTAATACTGTGCTTTACCAAGGGTCTTAGCAAACGGCCCACCAGGAGATTATATGCCACGTCTGGCCCGGAGGGTCCCACGCCCACGGAGCCTCCCTCATTGCTAGCACAGCAGTCTGAGTTCTAACCGCAAGGCGGCAGCGAGACTAGGGGAGGGGTGCCTGCCATTGCTGAGGCTTAAGTGGTTAAAGCCACCGGGAAGCTCGAATTAGGTGGAACCCACAGCAGCTCAAGGAGGCTGGCCTGCCTCTGTAGACTCCTCCTCTGGGGACAGGGCATAGCTAAACAAAAAGCAAGGCCGGGCGCGGTGGCTCAAGCCTGTAATCCCAGCACTTTGGGAGGCCGAGACGGGCGGATCACTAGGTCAGAAGATCGAGACCATCCTGGCTAACAGGGTGAAACCCCGTCTCTACTAAAAAATACAAAAAGCTAGCCGGGCGATGTGGCGGGCGCCTGTAGTCCCAGCTACTCAGGAGGCTGAGGCAGGAGAATGGCGTAAACCCGGGAGGCGGAGCTTGCAGTGAGCTAAGATCCGGCCACTGCACTCCAGCCCAGGGACAGAGCGAGACTCCGTCTCAAAAAAAAAAAAAAAAAAAAAAAGCAGCAGAAACCTCGGCAGAGGTAAATGCCCCTGTCTGATAGATTTGAAGAGAGCAGTGGATCTCCCAGCATGGAGGCTGAGATCTGAGATGGGACACACGGCCTGCTCAAGTGGGTCCCTGACCCCTGAGTACCCTAACTGGGAGACATACCCCACTAGGTGCAGATTGACACCTCACACCTCACATGGTGGGGTACACCCCTGAGACGAAGATTCCAGAGCAAGAATCAGACAGCAACACTCACTGTTCAGCAATATTCTATCTTCTGCAGACTCCGCTGCCGATACCCAGGCAAACAGGGTCTGGAGTGGACCTCAAGCAAACTACAACAGACCTAGATCTGAGGGTTCTGTCTGTTGGAAGGAAAACTAACAAACAGAAAGGACACCCACACCAAAACCCCATCAGTACGTCACCATCATCAAAGACCAAAGGCAGATAAAACCACAAAGATGGGGAAAAAGCAGAGCAGAAAAGATGGAAATTTTAAAAATCAGAGCACATCTCCCCCTCCAAAGGAATGCAGCTCATCGCCAGCAACGGAACAAAGCTGGATGAAGAATGACTTTGACGAGTTGAGAGAAGAAGGCTTCAGTTGATCAAACTTCTCAGAGCTAAAGGAGGAACTACATAACCAGCGCAAAGAAACTAAAAACCTTGAAAAAAGAATGGATGAATGGATAACTAGAATAATCAATGCAGAGAAGACTTTAAAATAACTGATAGAAATGAAAACCGTAACACGAGAAATACGTGACAAATGCACAAGCTTCAGTAACTGACTCGATCAACTGGAAGAAAGACTATCAGCGACTGAAGATCAAATGAATGAAATGAAGTGAGAAGAGAAGTGTGGAGAAAAAAGAGAAAAAACAAATGAACAAAGCCTCCAAGAAGTATGGGATTATGTGAAAAGACCAAATATACATCTGATTGGTGTGCCTGAAAGTGAGGAGGAAAATGGAAACAAGTTGGAAAACACTCCGCAGGATATCATCCAGGAGAACTTCCCCAACCTAGTAAGGCAGGCCAACATCCAAAATCAGGAAATACAGAGAATGCCACAAAGGTACTTCTCGAGAAGAGCAACTCCAAGACACATAATTGTCAGATTCATCAAAGTTCAAACGAAGCAAAAAATGTTAAGGGCAGCCAGAGAGAAGGGTCTGGTTACACACAAAGAGAAGCCCATCAGACTAACAGCAGATCTCTCAGCAGAAACTCTACAAGCCAAAAGAGAGTGGGGACCAATATTCAACATTCTTAAAGAAAAGAATTTTAAACCCAGAATTTCATATCCAGCCAAACTAAGTTTCATAAGTGAAGGAGAAATAAAATCCTTTACAGATAAGCAAATGCTTAGAGATTTTGTCACCAACAGGCCTGTCCTATGAGAGATCCTGAAGGAAGCACTGAACATGGAAAGGAATAACTGGTACCAGCCATTGCAAAAACATGTCAAAATGTAAAGTCCATTGATGCTAGGAAGAAACTGCATCAAATAGCGAGCAAAATAACCAGCTAATATCATAATGACAGGATCAAGTTCACACATAACAATATTAACCTTAAATGTAAATGAACTAAATGATCCAATTAAAAGACATAGACTGGCAAATTGGATAAAGAGTCAAGACCCATCAGTATGCTGTATTCAGGAGACCCATCTCACATGCAGAGACACACATAGGCTCAAAATAAAGGGATGGAGGAAGATCTACCAAGCAAATAGAAAACAAAAAAAGGCAGGGGTTGCAATCCTACTCTCTGATAAAACAGATTTTAACCATCAAAGATCAAAAGAGACAAAGAAGGCCATTACATAATGGTAAAGGGATCAATTCATCAGGAAGAGCTAACTATCCTAAATATATATGCACCCATTACAGGAGCATCCAGATTCATAAAGCAAGTCCTTAGAGACTTACAAAGAGACTTAGACTCCCATACAATAATAATGGGAGACTTTAACACCCCACTGTCAACATTACACAGATCAACGAGACAGAAAGTTAACAAGGATGTCCAGGAATTGAACTCAACTCTGCACCAAGCGGATCTAATAGACATCTACAGAACTCTCCACCCCAAATCAACAGAATATGCATTCTTCTCAGCACCACATCGCACTTATTCCAAAATTGACCACATAGTTGAAAGTAAAGCACTCCTCAGCAAATGTAAAATAACAGAAATTATAACAAACTGTCTCTCAGACCACAGTGCAATTAAACTAGAACTCAGGCTAAGAAACTCACTCAAAACCACTCAACTACATGGAAACTGAACAACCTGCTCCTGAATGACTACTGGGTACATAATGAAATGAAGGCAAAAATAAAGATGTTCTTTGAAACCAATGAGAACAAAGATACAACATACCAGAATCTCTGGGACACATTTAAAGCAGTGTGTAGAGGGAAATTTATAGCACTAAATGCCCACAAGAGAAAGCAGGAAAGATCTAAAATTGACACCCTAACATTACAATTAAAAGAACTAGAGAACCAAAAGCAAATAAAATCAAAAGCTAGCAGAAGGCAAGAAATAACTAAGATCAGAGCAGAACTGAAGGAGATAGAGACACAAAAAAACCCTCCAAAAACTCAATGAATCCAGGAGCTGGTTTTTTGAAAAGATCAACAAAATTGATAGACCACAACAAGACTAATAAAGAAGAAAAGAGAGAAGAATCAAATAGATGCAATAAAAAATGGTAAAGGGGATATCGCCACTGACAGAAATAAAAACTACCATCAGAGAATACTATAAACACCCCTACGCAAATAAAGTAGAAACCCTAGGAGAAATGGATAATTTCCTGAACACTTACTCTCTCCCAAGACTAAACCAGGAAGAAGTTGTATTCCTGAATAGACCAATAGCAGGCTCTAAAATTGAGGCAATAATTAATAGCCTACCAACCAAAAAAAGTCCAGGATCAGACAGATTCACAGCCGAATTCTACCAGAGGTACAAGGAGGAGTTGGAACCATTCCTTCTGAAACTATTCCAATCAATAGAAAAAGATGGAATCCTCCCTAACTCATTTTATGAGGCCAACATCATCCTGATACCAAAGCCTGACAGAGATACAACGAAAAAAAGAGAATTTTAGACCAATATCCCTGATGAACATCGATGCAAAAATCCTCAATAAAATACTGGCAAACCAAATCCAGCAGCACATCAAAAAGCCTATCCACCATGATCAAGTGGGCTTCATTCCTGGGATGCAAGGCTGGTTCAACATATGCAAATCAATAAACGTAATCCAGCATATAAACAGAACCAGAGACAAAAACCACATGATTATCTCAATAGATGCAGAAAAGGCCTTTGACAAAATTCAAAGCCCTTCATGCTAAAAACTCTCAATAAATTCGGTATTGATGGAACATATCTCAAAATAATAAGAGCTATTTATGACAAACCCACAGCCAATATCATACTGAATGGGCAAAAACTGGAAGCATCCCCTTTGAAAACTGGCACAAGACAGGGATGCCCTCTCTCACCACTCCTATTCAACATAGTGTTGGAAGTTCTGCCCAGGGCAGTCAGGCAGGAAAAAGAAATCAAGAGTATTCAGTTAGGAAAAGAAGAAGTCAAATTGTCCCTGTTTGCAGATGACATGATTGTATATTTAGAAAACCCCATTGTCTCGGCCCAAAATCTCCTTCAGCTGATAAGCAACTTCAGCAAAGTCTCAGGATACAAAATCAATGTGCAAAAATCACAAGCATTCGTATACACCAGTAACAGACAGAGAGCCAAATCATGAATGAATTCCCATTCACAATTGCTTCAAAGAGAATAAAATACCTAGGAATCCAACTTACAGGGGATGTGAAGGACCTCTTCAAGGAGAAATACAAACCACTGCTCAGTGAAACAAAAGAGGACACAAACAAATGGAAGAACATACCATGCTCATGGATAGGAAGAATCAATATTGTGAAAATGGCCATACTGCCCAAAGTAATTTATAGATTCAATGCCATCCCCATCAAGCTACCAATGAGTTTCTTCACAGAATTGGAAAAAACTGCTTTAAAGTTCATATGGAACCAAAAAAGCACCCGCATTGTCAAGACAATCCTAAGTCAAAAGAACAAAGCTGGAGGCATCACGCTGCCTGACTTCAAACTATACTACAAGGCTACAGTAACCAAAACGGCATGGTACTGGTACCAAAACAGAGATATAGACCAATGGAACAGAACAGAGTCCTCAGAAATAATACTGCACATCTACAACCATCTGATCTTTCACAAACCTGACCAAAACAAGAAATGGGGAAAGGATTCCCTATTTAATAAATGGTGCTGGGAAAATTGGCTAGCCATAAGTAGAAAGCTGAAACTGGATCCTTTCCTTACTCCTTATACGAAAATTAATTCAAGATGCATTAGAGACTTAAATGTTAGACCTAAAACCATAAAAGCCCTAGAAGAAAGCCTAGGTAATACCATTCAGGACATAGGCATGGGTAAGGACTTCATGTCTAAAACACCAATAGCAACGGCACAAAAGCCAAAATTGACAAATGGGATCTCATTAAACTAAAGAGCTTCTGCACAGCAAAACAAACTACCATCAGAGTGAACAGGCAACCTACAGAATGGGAGAAAATTTTTGCAATCTACTCATCTGACAAAGGGCTAATATCCAGAACCTATAAAGAACTCAATTAAATTTACAAGAAAAAGACAGCCAACCCCATCAAAAGTGGGCAAAGGATATGAACAGACATTTCTCAAAAGAAGACATTCATATAGCCAATAGACACATGAAAAAATACTCATCATCACTGGCCATCAGAGAAATGCAAATCAAAACCACAATGAGATACCATCTCATACTAGCTAGAATGGCAATCATTAAAAAAATCAGGAAACAACAGGTGCTGGAGAGGATGTGGAGAAATAGGAACACTTTTACACTGTTAGTTGGACTGTAAACTAGTTCAACCATTGTGGAAACAGTGTGGCAATTCCTCAAGGATCTAGAACTAGAAATACCATTTGACCCAGCCATCCCATTACTGGGGATATACCCAAAGGATTATAAGTCATGCTGCTATAAAGACACATGCACACGTATGTTTATTACGGCACCATTCACAGTAGCAAAGACTTGGAATCCACCCAAATGTCCATCAGTGACAGACTGGATTAAGAAAATGTGGCACACATACACCATGGAATACTATGCATCCATAAAAAAGGATGAGTTCGTGTCCTTTGTAGGGACATGGATGCAGCTGGAAACCATCATTCTTAGCAAACTATCACAAGAACAGAAAACCAAACACCGCATGTTCTCACTCATAGGTGGGAATTGAACAATGAGATCACTTGGACACAGGAAGGGGAGCATCACACACTAGGTCCTATTGTGGGGAGGGGGATAGCATTAGGAGATATACCTAATGTAAATGATGAGTTAATGGGTGCAGCACACCAACATGGCTCATGTGTACATATGTAACAAACCTGCACGTTGTGTACATGTACCCTTGAACTTAAAGTATAATAAAAAATAATAAAATAAAATAAAAAGAATTTAAGTAAAGATTTTTAAAAATAAAGAAATATATTTGACATCATTATCCAATGTGAACACAACACACACTCTACATAGATATAGATGATAGACAGATAAGCAGATGGATGATAGATGATAGATAGATAGATAGATAGATAGATAGATAGATAGATAGATAGATAGATAGATAGATAGATAGATAAATTTATATGTCCATATGTGGACTTATAAAATATGACCACATAACTGATATAAGTTTTATAAGGTAATATTACCATTACTGTGGGCACTGTAGTATTTTCTACTGTACTCTGTTTCACTTTAAAAATAAGAAAAACAAAAGAAAAGAAGGTTGGTATTTTCCTACTAAATTATCTTACATCTCATCATTGGGCTAGGACCCACAGTTTGAAAAACAGTTCACTATAGTGTGGTCCACCATTCTCCCTTCCAGATACAGTTGGACAGAATGTAGGATGAAAAAGAGATGTCAGCCTGAGTTTAAACATTAGCCATTGGAATTTTCAAAGTAGAAAACTACAGGATTGCATTTGCACACTCTGCCTCTAAATTGTTTTTCTCTATATCATACTCTAAATGTCTTTTGAAACGCTACCCCAAATACTTGGAAAAAAAACCTTGCTGATTTTGCTTTGTTATACCTACAGTATTCAACTTGTATTCTGACACCATTCTGGACTGCAGTAACATGGTTAACTTTTGAGAGAGAAGCAAAAATCTTAATTTGCTTTTCTTTGATGAAAAAAAAATCTTTGAAATTTATTCAGGGCAGGAGCCAGGCAATGGGGAAATAATTTATACTGTAATCCTCAAAGGAGTACAACCTGAATTGAATTAATGTTTCTTCAGGATATGGGATTCTCTTCTTATGAATAAAATCTTTTGAGATCAGGTAGGAAGTTGTAACCATTTTTCTCTTTTATTACTTTTTCCGATTTGTTGCTTTGAATATTTGGCTTTATACTGGCAGTGAGCGATGACAAACAAAGCAGCCTGACTGTGTAATACCACCTTACTGAGTAGATTCAGTTCAGCAGGTCTTTTTCCAGTGTGGAGAGCTGAAAGAACCAGATCACATCTGTTATATCATTTGGTTCAATCATGTAATAATTTCCCTTGGCCATCTCAGACATTTATAGACCCCCTGCCTTATGCAAGTGCTACCTGTGTCTATGGTCCCTTGTTAAGTAGAAGCTGACAATTATAGTTTATTCTAAATGTGTATTCTTATGAAGCTATGGTATTAGTCATTTAGTTCAGCCAAAATGATCTAATAATTCAAAATCAATCAAAATTAAAAGTGGACTAAACTTACACAGGGTTTGATTAAACATGGGCACAGATTGACAAACTTCTTCAACTGCTTTGCTAGATTTGATCAGTCATGTCAGCCAAGCTTGCCCTTTGTTCCACCTGATAAAGTTGTATTATATATCCTAACTTAACTAGTTATACAGCTCCTACCTAGCAGAGACCATTCAAGCCACAGGCATATCTCAGAGATATTTTGGGTTCAATTTTGGACCAACTCAATAAAGCATCATTGCAATAAAACAGATTACAGACATTTTTTGGGGTTTCCCAGTGCATATAAAAGTTATATTTACACTATAGTATATTAGGTGTGTAGTAATGTTATGTCTAAAAACAAGCAATATACATATTTCAATTTAAATATATATTATTGCTTAAAATCCTGACAATCATCTAACCTTTCAGCAAATTATATAATCTTTTTGACTGCTGAGGGTCTTGCCTCAATGCAGATGGCTGCTGATTGATGAGGGTGGTGGCTGCTAAGGCTGGGGTAACTGTGGCTTTAAAAAAAAAATAAGACAATGATGAAGTTTGTCACTTCAACTGACTTTTCCTTTCACAAAAGATTTTTCTGTAGTATAAAATGCTATTTGATAGCATTGTACCCACAGTAAGCTTCCTTCAAAATTAGAGTGAATTCTCTCAAACTCTGCCACTGCTTTATCAAACAGGTTTAGTGGACCCTTGAACAATTTGTGGGTTAGGAGTACTGGCACCCCTCCTCATGCAGTCAAAAATATGCATCTAATTTTCACTCCTGTAAATCTTAATTACTAATAGCCTACTGTTGATCAGAAGCTTTAGTATAACATAAACAGCTAATTAACATATTTTGTAATGCTATATGTATTATATATTGTATTCTTACAATAAATTAAGCTAGTGAAAATAAAATGTTATTAAGAAAATCACAAAAAAGAGAAAGTATATTTACTATTCATTAAGTAGAAGTAGATCATCATAAAGGTCTTCATCTTTGTTATTGTCACATTGAGTAGACTAAGGAGGAGGAGGGGCTAAGAGAAGGGTTGGTCTCTCTGTCTCAGGGGTGTCAGAGGCAGTAAAAAATCAGCATATAAGTAGACCAGTACACTTCAAACCTCTGTTGTTCAAGGGACAACTGTACTCTAAATCCTTTCTTGTCATTTCAACAATGTTCACAGCATCTTCACCAGGAGTAGATTTCATCTTAAGATATCTCTTTCTTTGCTCATCCATAAGAAGGAATGCCTCACACATTCAAGTTTTATCATGAGATTTCAGCAGTTCAGTCACATATTTAGGCTCCACTTCTAATTTTAGTTCCCTTGCTATTTCTACACATCTGCAGTTACCTCCTTCACTGAATTTTTAAGCCCCTCAAAGTCATCCACAAGGGTTGGAATCTCCCTCTTTCAAATTCCTGTTAATATTGATATTTTTATCTTCCCCTATGGATCATGAATGTTCTTAATGCAAATATTTTCCAGAAGGGTTTCAATGTACTTTTCCCAGATCCATCAGAGGAATCACTATCTATAGCAGCTATTGCCTCATGCAATATATTTCTTAAATATAAGACTTGAAAGTCGAACTTACTCCTTGCTCTGTGGGTGCCAGAATAAATATTGTATTAGTGGGTATGAACAAAACACTACTCTCCTTGTTATTTGAGCTCTCAGGTGACCAGGTGCATTTTCTTTTTTTTCCTTTTTTTTTTTTTTTTTTCAAAATTTTAATTTTTTATTGTTTGTTTTTTTTTTTTTTTTTTTTTTTTTACTTATTATTATTATTATACTTTAAGTTCTAGGGTACCTGTACATAACGTGCAGGTTTTGTTACATATGTATACTTGTGCCATGTTGCTGTGCTGCACCCATCAACTCGTCAGCACCCATCAACTCGTCATTTATATCAGGTATAACTCCCAATGCAATCCCTCCCCCCTCCCCCCTCCCCATGATAGGCCCCGGTGTGTGATGTTCCCCTTCCCGAGTCCAAGTGATCTCATTGTTCAGTTCCCACCTATGAGTGAGAACATGTGGTGTTTGGTTTTCTGTTCTTGTGATAGTTTGTTAAGAATGATGGTTTCCAGCTGCATCAATATCCCTACAAAGGACACAAACTCATCCTTTTTTATGGCTGCATAGTATTCCATGGTGTATATGTGCCACATTTTCTTAATCCAGTCTGTCACTGATGGACATTTGGGTTGATTCCAAGTCTTTCCTATTGTGAATAGTGCCGCAATAAACATACGTGTGCATGTGTCTTTATAGCAGCATGATTTATAATCCTTTGGGTATATACCCAGTAATGGGATGGCTGGGTCAAATGGTACATCTAGTTCTAGATCCTTGAGGAATCGCCATACTGTTTTCCATAATGGTTGAACTAGTTTACAATCCCACCAACAGTGTAAAAGTGTTCCTATTTCTCCACATCCTCTCCAGCACCTGTTGTTTCCTGACTTTTGAATGATCGCCATTCTAACTGGTGTGAGATGGTATCTCATTGTGGTTTTGATTTGCATTTCTCTGATGGACAGTGATGATGAGCATTTTTTCATGTGTCTGTTGGCTGTATGAATGTCTTCTTTTGAGAAATGTCTGTTCATATCCTTTGCCCACTTTTTGATGGGGTTGTTTTTTTCTTGTAAATTTGTTTGAGTTCTTCGTAGGTTCTGGATATTAGCCCTTTGTCAGATGAGTAGATTGCAAAAATTTTCTCCCATTCTGTAGGTTGCCTGTTCACTCTGATGGTAGTTTGTTTTGCTGTGCAGAAGCTCTTTAGTTTAATGAGGTCCCATTTGTCAATTTTGGCTTTTGCTGCCGTTGCTTTTGGTGTTTTAGACATGAAGTCTTTGCCCATGCCTATGTCCTGAATGGTACTACCTAGAGCAGGTGCATTTTCAATGAGCAGTAACACTTTGAAATGAATCCTTTTAAATGAGAAGTAGATCTCAACAGTAGGCTTAAAATATTCAGTAAACCATGCTATAAATATATATTGCCATCTGAGCTTTGTTTTTCCATTTATAGAGCACAGGCAGAGCAGATTTGGCATAAATATTAAGGGCCCTAGAATTTTCAGAAGGGTAAGTGAACACTGGCTTCAACTTAAAGTTACCAGCTGCATTAACCCCTAACAATAGAGTCGACCTGCCCTTTGAAGCTCTGAAGCCAGGCACGGACTTCTTGGTAGCTATAAAAGTCCTAAACGTTATCTTCTTCTAATACCAGGCTGTTTCATCTACACTGAAAATTTGTTGTTTGCTGTAGCCACCTTCATCAATTATTTTACCTGGGTCTTACAGACAACTTGCTGCAGCTTCGACATCAGCACTTGCTGCTTCATCTTGCACTTTTTTCCTATGGAGATGGTTTCTTGCCTTAAACCTCATGAGCCAACATCTGCTAGCCTCAAACTTTTCTTCTGCAGCTTCCATAACTCTCTCAGCCTTCATAGAATTGAAGCGAGTTAGAGTCTTGCTCTGGATTAGGCTTTGGCTTAAGAAAATGTTCTGGCTGGATTGATTTACTAACCAAACCAGTAAAACTTTCTCCCTATCAGCAATAAGGCTGATTTGCTTTCTTATCATTCATGTATTCCCTGGAGTAGCACTTTTAATTTCCTTCAAGAACTTTTCGTTTGCATTTACAACTTGGCTAACTGGTGCAGGTGTCCTAGTTTTCAGTCTGTCTTGGCTTTCTGACATGCCTTCCTCACTAAGCTTAATCATTTCTAGTTTTTGATTTAAAGTGGCAGACATGTGACTCTTTCCTTTCCTTGAACACTTAGAGGTCATTGTTTGCTTATTAAATTGCCTAATTTCAATAGTATTGTGTCTCAGGGAATAGAGAGGCCCCAGGAGAGGGAGAGGGACAGGAAAACAGCCAGTTGGTGACACAGTCAGAACATATACAATATTTATCAACTAAGTTTTCCATCTTACATAGACACATTTTTTGGTACCTCAAAACAATTACATTGGTAACATCAATGGTCAATGATCACAGATCACCATAACAGATATAATAATTTAAAAGTTTAAAATATTGAGAAAATTACCAAAATGTGATGCAGAGACTTGAAGAGAGCACATGCTGTTGGAAAAATAGCAACAATAGACTTGCTTGACACAGGGTTACTACAAACCATCAATTTGTAAAAATCACAAGATCTGCAAAGCACAATAAAGCAAAGTGGAATAAAATGAGGTATGCCTGTATTTCTTTTCCTGGTTTTTACTTTCTTGACCATCTGAGGAAGATTTGAGCTAGTTAGTAAGCACTAATATGTATAGTGGTTTGATTAAAATGACTAGCTTTCCCAAAATTCTTGGTTGTTGCACTACACCAATTCAGCTATTTGGACAAATAAATCAGTATTTGCCTAAATTGATCAATCAATTCCATCTAAATTTAAATATAACAGCTAGGGAAACCTGAAAAAAATGTCTTTACTGAATTCTTCTAATTATACATAGTCTTACCATCTATTGAGAAAATAATGAACTCTCTATATTAGTCACTGTTCTCCACAGAAAAAAGAGCCAATAGAAGTAGAGAGAGATAGATACTTAATATAAGGAACTTGCTTATGCAACTACATCGGCTTGAGAAGTACCAGGATCTGCAGTTGCCAAACTGGAGAATAAGGAGAGCCAACGTGTAGTTCAAGTCAGAGTCTGAAGGCCTGAGAACCAGAGAACTTATGTAAGTTCAAGTCTAAAATTGGCAAACTCAAGACCCAAGAAGAGCCAATGTTTCAGATCAAGTCTAAAGGCAGAAAGGACAAATATCTGGGCTCACTCACACAATAAGGTAGGAGGATTTACCAATAAATCAACCCTTTTCTTAATTATTCAGGTGTTCAACCAGTTGACTGAGGTACACACACACACACACACACACACACACACACACACACACATTAAAGGGAGCAATCTGCTTTATTCAGCCTACCGATTCAAATGTTAATCTCATCCAGAAACACCCTCACAGATACACCCAATAATGTTTTACCAAATGTTTGGGCACTACATGGCCCAATAAAGTCAACACATAAAATTAGCCATCATACTCTCCCTGACTGATTTTCTGCTGTTTGACTTTTAAGGGAGCCCTGTGATATTGTCTCCTTAAAGGTATTATATACATGATATGAGCTAGCTTCATTTATAGCTGGAGTCTGTGGCAACCTAAATGCTGTGGTATAATTGTGTATCAGGATGTCCCCTCAAACTAAAGATATTCCCCAATGTGTGTGTGTGTGTGTGTGTGTGTGTGTGTGTGTGTGAACATCATCCAATTGGTTGAACACCTGAGTTTCTAACCTACCAGAGTTTCTGAAATTTCACCATTAGAGTTATTATGAGATAATGCAATATGGGTGACATGCACCAAAAAGTAATTATCAAATATCTATGGAAGGCAAACACACTAACTCCTTATCACCGTTGACATGAAATAGTTTGTATAAATTGTAAGTTGATTTAAACAAAGTCCCTTTGTAATGTGAAATGGGAAGGAGAAATTTGGAAATAAAAAGATCTAGGTTGTGAGCACAGAGGTTGTATGTGTGTATATGTGTTTTGGGAATTGATCCTGAGGTACTTTAAGGGCAACTGAGGGCACTCAACAATAGGCAAGAGATACATGAAATATAAAAATGACATCCAAAGGATAAGTAAAACTTAATCAAGGATATGTACTATTTTATCATTTTTTCCTGAACCTGTTTTGGTTGTATGACAAGGTAAATCAAAGCTGACCAAACAATTGAGTCAATAACATTTTCTGTAGCTTATTTCTATGGACTGGCGAAAAGGTAAAGACTGAAAAACATTAGTTTGCTATTCAGGAGCTACAGTGGAATCAATCTGGCCACTCTCATGCTAATTAACTTCTTTCCTAGGACGAGTTCATATCTTCCGGCAACTCTGTCACCTCAGCTATCTTTTTTCCACTGCTACAGATCTTCCAAAGGCTCAATTACGTTTGTGGGGCCTCTGTTTATGTTATCATCTCAGTCTTTTGTGAATAAGAACCAGGAGATTCCCATTGTTAACACAGACTGAGTCTTAGCTTTGGAAAGCTCATTCGTGATGGGAGAGACAGTGAAATTGTCCAACGCTCCCGCAATCATGGAACATTAAAGAGGCAGGAGGAGGTTGTTCCATCAGATACATCTTCTGTTCTCTTAATCATTGTCTAAACACCAAGGCCCAGCAAGTCTTGCCCAAAAGACATACCATGAGTATAAATTAATTGTTCTTTCTGCCTCTTCACTGGCTGGTTTATAATATTTTGCAGGTGGTCAAATATTAATTATCTACAATAAACGGGAGGACATTTCTGAATGAACTGGGCGTATAATTTGCCCTAATATATTACTCCGGATGAATTTCCAGTGAGCACTAATAGTCTTTATAACTGCAGCAGCACAGGATGTCTAGGCAAATACAGCAATTAGTTTGTGCTCAGTGGGAGGGAGCCCAGTGTGCAGAGTCAGAAGGACTTGTATCTTTTCATTCAAAATCAATTGAGAAGAGCAAACATTGGAACAGCCAGTGGGAACAGAGTGACTACCTAGAGCTATTATGTAAATGCATTTCAATATCATCTTCCAGAACACATATAGACTGTGACAAAATATGGTAGTAGCACCTGTGGGTATCTATTGACCTTGTAAAGTGCAAAAATTCATCAATAAAATCAAGATTATGCATTGGCAAATTGTTCTGAGCAAGACTCTCCTTTGGTCGAGTACAAGATTAGTGCCTGGTGCATGATTAATTTGGAGAAGAGAAAATATCACCACTGTAGGAGCCACTTCCTGTGTCCATAATGTTTTTGCTGCTGAAAAAGAAAAAAAAAAAAAGAAAGGCAGCTCTGACATCAGAAACAGGTCTGACACTTACTGCTATGCTTCAGTATTAAAAGCTTGCCTGGTACACAGAGCTTGGCTATATTGTTTCCTGTTGGACATAAACAATCTCACAGAACACCAATGTCAGAAAAGGTCACTCTGAGACCACAATAAAGTGAGAGAAAACAAGGCCACTTCACAATTTACATCTAAGAACAAACAAAAACATGAATATTGCCCAAAGCACAAAATAGCAAATATCTCTTTCTCCTGGTTAATAAAACCACTGTTTCTTTACCAGTTGCAACTTTGGCCTCACTTTAGTGTGACCCTGCTCTAGATAAGATTTATTGAGACACCCACTCAGAATTGTCACCACTTCCTGACAGCACCCAATCTAGAGCAAATCCCTGTCTCTTTGAAACTCCCCCAAATCACCTACCCAAAGCCCAAATCCTGTAATAAGTTATTTTCTCACAATCTCCTACTGAGGTTACCCATGGTTCTCCACAGTTTATGTTTACCTTCATCGCAATGAGTATTAAACCTAACTTACTCAAACACAGGTATAACCCTGGTAGTCTTTGGTTGAGGGACATGATGCTTTTAACTAGAAGTGGGGAGCTTTGAGGGGCAAAGTTTGGTAGATTGACCAAAGGAACAAATTCTGATTTCATATCCTTTGCTCATCTCCGTTTGTAAATTCCAAGTTAGTAAGAATCTACGTGAAATTGAAATGAATAACACAGCAACTGCTTTGGTATTCTCCCTTGGAGACTCCCAGCAGATAAGACCTTTTAACAAACTTTACAGCCACTAGTTTACAAACTGTATAAGTCGGTGTCCATTTTCTGGGGAACTTTGGCTACTTCAGCTGTTGTACTTATGTCAGTTAATCACTATATACAGAAAGCCCGTACCAGTAAGTATCTTTTCAGAGTGGTCTTCAATTTATGGTTTATCTTCTGATAAGATAGACCACACAGACTTTACTTGGTTGATTTTCTCTAAATCATCCCATTTTCATTGAGCTTCTGCTGTTTACCAGGCATGATAATAGATTCTGGGAACAAAATAAAAAATAACACAAAGTCAAAGTCTTTGCCCTCATGGAGCTTACGTTCTAGTAGAAGAGACAGAAAATATATTGGTAAACAAATCAAAATTCCAGTACTACCTCCTCATTTTTCCTTTTTTAAATCTCCTCATTGTTTCTTGACAATTAATTTTATTGACAATTTTTATTTCTCTACATTTCTATATTAATGACTATTTGTGTCAAATTGAATTAGATGTTTTTAAGGGTCCTTAAAATTCTAAGAATCAATGATTTTTTGCATTGTTCTCTATGTATGTATATAAAGCCACCCCCACCTCATTACACTAAAAGCTAATTGTAGCAAGAATCTTATCTTTCTTATTATTTTATGCACCAGATCCCTACTGTGTATAACACAGTTCTGGGTCTACAATGAGAGCACAGTAATTATTTCCTCACTTTAATATTCCCACTAGAAGAAGGCCACTGCTAACTGGGCCACCACACCACCCTCTGGGATTTCCAGCAGTAGTGGCAAGATCTGAGTTGAAAATACAGTGCTGGGCTGGGCATGGTGGCTCACGCCTGTAATCCCAGCACTCTGGGAGGCCGAGGCAGGCAGATCACAAGGTCAGGAGATCGAGACCATCCTGGCTAACATGGTGAAACCCCGTCTCTACTAAAAATACAAAAAAAAAAAAAAAAAATAGCCGGCCGTGGTGGCGGGTGCCTGTAGTCTCAGCTACTCGGGAGACTGAGGCAGGAGAATAGTGTGAACCCAGTAGGCGGAGTTTGCAGTGAGCCGAGATTGTGCCACTGCACTCCAGCCTGGGCGATAGAGTGAGCCTCTAGCTCAAAAAAGAAAAAGAAAATATAGTGCTGAAGTCATCATGCTAGACTCCTTTTTTTTCTTTTAAAATTATATTTTTAGAGACTCAGTGTTCCAAGATAATAGGCCATGTGTATGTTTTCACAGACTCTTCGCCACATTCATGCAAGTTGACAACCTCTCCAACTGTCTCTATCTTACCTACCAACTATATAACCTTGACCCTAACAGTAGGCAACCTCATTATTTTTTTCTATACCTCCTTCCTCTCCATCCTATATTCATACTTTATCATGTCCCTGCTTTATTCCACCAAAGCAAATAAAGAAGCAGGCATGCATGGTGGTCAGATTCATATTAAGGCAAAAGTGCCATCAGGCTGCAGAGGCAATGGGCTTCATTCTTCTCTGTGCTGAGCAAGCAGGCAAGTGTCTACCTTACCTAGCTGATTGATGAGGTGTCCATTAATTAGCATCTTAAAGCTAATACCAAAGAAAAACCATGGCCCATGAAGAAAGCTTGTGATTCATGATTCCCTTCTTTTAACTTTATTGCTATTACCTCACAGGAGACCACTGTAGCAAGCTCATTAAGCACTGAAATACCATTTGAAGAGATAGATTGAAGAGTCAGTTATGAAAGGAGATTTAAAACTTGCTTGAGAAACAAATTATGATTAATTGAATATAAACTTGAAGCCAAACACAACAGTCACTGCACAATTAAATGCAGCCGTGTTCCTTTTCTTCTGCCTCAGAGCACCAGTTATAATCGCTCTCCTTCCCTCGTATTTATTGACCTGTAATAAAATCTTGTTGGATGGGCATAATGGGAATTTTCGGAGTTGAGAGACTGTATTGTGTCTGGGTATACAGATGGTAATCATCTTTATTTATCTGTGACCCTGAAGTCACACCTACCTCAAGATAACTACCAGGCTATTAGCTTCTGTTCTCCCTTGAAATCTCAATAGCAATAAAGAGTGCCGTCCGACACTTGATCAGTCCTCGAAATGATCCTCTCACACTGTGTTTTATCTAGCCTCATATTTTATCAGGGTTGATATTGTCTGGGAGTTCAATCCTTGAGCCGAATGAGCCAAGGCGAGGTTTTTTCCTGTTTCCATTTGGCTTGTTGAGGGTGAAGCAATTCAATTGAAGTTGGGTACCTCAATATTTTGTTAAGGGATTTTTTTTTTCAAATATCAAAGGCTATGTCTACATGTACAAATCAGGTTGCCCAGATTCAGAGCACTGACTGGTTGAATTCAACTAACTGAAGGCAGTGAGTGGAAAAGAGTGGAGATAGTTTTAATAAATGCCCCAAATCAAATTTGACCAAATTATTTAAACATTGACCTCTTGATTCACATTCAGTGTCACATAGGCAAAGCTAATGTCTTCATTTTGTCTTTCTTATCAAGAAAAAAAAGCAGAAAGGAATAAACTTGTGGTGATCTTAATGTAGTATCTGCCACAATACTGGATATGCTAGAGTCATTCAGTAAATAATTGTTGACTGATTTATCTGCCAAAATATTATCTTCAAAATAGTAGCCTAACCTCTCACATCCCCTTCAGTGCCCACCCTAGCAGCTTTTGCGGGAAAGCTTAGTCATATTTCCATAAATAGAGCCAAAATAAAATGAACTTTTGGGTATTTGGTTGTTTTTCTATACATATTTTATTGTCTCTTCCTGGGTTCTGCCACTTAGTATTTCATAATGTCTGTACTTTTTAGTTAGTCTATTATATTTCATAGTGCAGCAAATAAAAGGATCAAGACTTTTCTTTGGAGAAAGAAACCCATCGAACATAATACCAATATTTCACTTGGTAGAGTCATAATTCACTGGATCTTTAATAATGTAACTTTTGTAGAAGAAAGAAAGGTCAGACTTCTATCACTAAATCACCTTTATGATAATGGCAGTTTTTGTTCTTCTCCACTATTTTGAGATCAATCCTACCCATTCAGAGGCCAATGTTTTCATTATTTAGTACTTCAGTGTGGTTTAGATGCTTTCTCCCAGATATTTCCAAAAACTTCAGATAACAACATGATAATAGAGAAAAAGACATTTGGAGTGCATTTCCTCAGCTTCTCCCTGGTTGCATATCATACAAAAGTAAGGTGTAGCTGGTATGCTGCCTGTGCTCACAGGAGCTATGGTGAATTAACCTTAGATCTGCTAAAAACAGAAAATTAAAAGTAAAACCACCACCCTGACCTATGCACTCAAAGCACACTTAAACAAAAATAAAAAATAAAAATGAGATTCACCAGTATGTGAATATTGTTAAGAAGCATCTAAAAACTAGGATGTCATTCAACAGCAGCCAATCTACATTCATTCACTTTGGGTTAAATAAGTAAATCTGTATTTAGGATGTTACATATGTGTACTATCCACTACAGGGAAGGGCTATATTTAATCTTCTCACATTTATCACATTTCATATGAAGAAGCTGAGTAGATGACTTCTTGTGTCAGTAGTTCTCAAACTTGTGGATAAATATCACCTGGTAGGTACGCTAAAACACAGGTTTCCATGCTGGGTGGCTGGGTGTGGTGGCTCACACCTATAATCCCAGCACTTCGGGAGACTAAGACAGGTGGATCACTTGAGCCCAGAAGTTCGAGAGCAGCCTCAGCAACATAGGGAGAGCCCGTCTCTACAAAAAATTAAAAATTAGCTGGGCATAGTGGCACATACCTGTTGTCCCAGCTACTCAGGAGGATTAGATGGGAGGATCGTTAGAGCCCAGGAGTTCGAAGCTGAAATGAGCCGTGATCGTGCCACTCCACTCCAGCCTGGGCCACAGAGTAAGACCCTGTCTCAAAGATATACAGATTTCGAGATCTTATCCTCAGATATTCTGAATCAGCTAATCTGAGACAGCCTATAAATCCACATTTTTAATACAGACCTTCAAGTGAGTTCAATGTAGCTTGTCAGTGGGCCACCCTTTGAAAAACAGAAGCAAGCATAGTAGGTATGTAATTAAAGTATTCTACAATGGTCACTGATCTATCATTGATTCTATACATTTTGTCATTTGAATACTAAAACGTAGGACCCCCTTGGAGTGCCACAGTAGCCATTATACCGAAATATGTAAGATTCTTTCCACATGACAGCATATTTGGGTGACAAAGGAGCACTGGAAGGCGAACTCTGCAAATCTTCTAAAATGTTGCTTAGCCCCTGTCTTATTCTTTCCAATAGACTGCGTGCTTGCTGATCACATCCAAAAAAAGATTTTTAAAACAATGCTTCATAGTGTGTTTACTAGACAAAGAATGATAACATGTCAGAACTACAGAGGTACTCAAGGATCATGGGGTCCAGCCTAATTATTTGATCTCTATTCTCACTCTCCACTGAGCTGTTCCCTGGGTAATCTTTCAGTTTGTCTAAAAGTCCGACGTCTTTTGTACATTTTAACAATTTCATTTCTTGATAATTGCCTTGATATTGTCCTTGGTCCTAGCCACTTTCCCCTGTGGATTGCAGTAGCATAATTTAGCTGATGTTGAAGAGCACACTTGATCCCTGACCCATCTGATTTACCAGCCACTGATCTTCCACCACTTTGCCTAGTCTTCTTAGTTGCTCTGGTATGACATCCTACCATGATTTTTCCTTTAATTAATACCTTTTAGAAACTTTATAACATTTCATTTTCTTCTTTAGGTAAACGTCTGTTAGTCATTTATCTTATTTAAGAGAAAGCAAAAGGCCTGAATCCCCACAGCGAATAGGATGTCAGGGTGCTAGGAAGACTATTCCTCTATTCCTGGATTCTCGATCTTGTCTATGTCTCCTGATAGATGGTTTCGTGGCATCCCATCGACCAGACACTTTGGCCAATGCCCCAGTTCTCTGAGCCAAGGTTATAAAATCACCACTGTTTTGGATTCCTACCTCCTCTACAAAGGCCAATGAACTTTTGAAGCTCCACATTTTTCTTTGAGACTATTCGAATGCTCCTAGCATTTGAAACGATTGATCACTCCCTCCTCCTTGAAAAATTCTCTTGCCTTGGCTTCTAGCATAAGATTTCCATGCTTTTCTGGTAACAAAAAAGGAGTTTCTTTGGTTGAAGCAGAGGTAGGAGTGGGGGTCGCTGATCCTGCCCCGAGTTACCTACTTACCTTCCCTTACCCAGAGTGGCCCTATAGTAATTCAATATAATCCCCAAAGACTTCTAGAAGTTTTAAAAGTGTGAACTATAAGAAAACATGTTCTAAGAACAGTTCTGGGTGATGAACTGTATTTGCATTTTAGATCACTCAGGGCTCAATTAAATTCTGTTACAATAATCAGACGACTATCACTAATCAAAGACTTAGGTGTGTTTTATATGTAGACACACACAAATCTGTGCAACAAGTTAGGAAACATGTATTTCCATTAGGAGAAGCAAGCAATAATAACAATAAAAGCAACTATCATTTATTGAGTGAAGACTATGCATCAGACACCATGACAGGTGCTTTACTTTCCATGCATCATTAATTTATAGTTCACAGCAACCATGCGAGATAACTATGACTACTCCCATTTTACAGATAATGAAACTGGGGTCAGAGAAATTAAATAGGTTAACTTGCCCATCTAAGTGATGAATTGGCACACAGACCTCACTCACCTGCCTTTCTTCTTTTCACCATACTGAGCAGCACTGAAATACTGTCTCAACAAAATGACTAAAAGACATTTACTTGAAATTCTGTATTTATTGCCAGTAGAGACAACACAGTAGTAAAGCAAGGAAATTTGAAAATAAAAGCTCAGCCAAGTAGCAGGGGTGGACAAAAAACATGACATGACAAGTTGGGTGTTTTAAAGCAAAGGAGTCCAGTGTGCCACAAATCTTTTCAATATTGAACCACCCAAATGCTCTCTAATCAGCAGCAGCACAGACATTTTGGATTTCACTTTTGATATAAATGTAAAAACTCAGGGTCTAGTATCTCAACACAGCTGTTTCAACCCCCCTAGGGAAGAGCATTGAGAGAGAAAGCAGAGTGGGTATAGTGGAGATTTTGCCAGATGGTTCCTCTCCACATTAGACTCTCCTCAGCATATTTCATTTATTTAACTCTATCTTGTCTGGTACCTAAAAAGAGAATTTTATTCTAAGGCAATTTTTCCCTTCTAACCTAGTAGGACTTGGCATTTTAATAGGCACCATCATGTATTCTGATTTCATAAACAATAGTCAGCTTTTTTTGTTTTAATTTTTTAATTTATTTTTTCTTTTTTTAAAATATTTTTTACCTGGAACACATGGAATGGCAAGCCACCAGTCCATTCCAATAGGACAGCTTTTTTACACCCTCAGTCATTTAACTGCTTTTCCAGCAGGCTGTTTGTTCCTGCAGTCAATCCCTTATTTATTATATTAATATCAGTTTTCAACCTCATTACCTCTTTCCTTCCTCTTCTTTCCTCCCTTTTCTTCTCTCTCTGTCTCTATCTCCACTTACCCCTTCACATGTTTCATTTCTTAATGCCTGGAGAGTATTCTGGTTTCTAATCTCTAATGACCTGCCTTTCTCTCCTTTCCAGGATGTCTATTCCCCTTCTCTCTGTTTGCTGGTCTTAAAGTCTTGAAGATTCTATTTACCCTAATCTTTTCTCTTTGTGGGCAGCTATGATTTAATTGCTTCTATGGGTCTGACTGCGAGCCATGCCCACACTTTCCCCCAATACTTAAATGAGTTTCTATTTCAGAGTGTTCCTGTTATTGCTTCCTCGAGCTCCATCCTTGACCATAAGTTTTTGTGCCCTACCTTGAGTGCCATGTGTGGTTATGCTAATCCTATACTCTTGTGGTTTTCAAGCTACTAGTCGTTTGGGGATTTTATATTTAGTTACTTCAAGCCACTACAGAGAGAGGAAGAGGTTCAAGGACTGAAACTAAGCAGAGCTTCAACCAGAGAAGTTCCATTTTTGTATGTTTTTTTAAATATTAAATTTTAGAGAAAATTTCATTTGAAACAGTCTTCTAAAAAGATTTGAACTCTGTAGATCTAAACTTTATCATTAGCCCAGACTTAGTAACTCTACTTTTAATTTATGACTCAATCTACAGTCTTGGTGCTGACAGGCAACAAACTACAAATTACTTTGTGAACAAGGATAGGACATCAACTAAGAACAGAACACATATTTGCACTCCATGCTGTCAACATTTGATATTGCTGAATTTTGTTTTATTCCAAAGAAAAAAACATGAGGATACATTTGATAATTTCCATAAATGCTGCATCACCAGATAAACGGTAAGCTTGGAGTACTTCTACATGAAATGATAGAAATGTAATAATAATATTAAAGATTTATTTCTGTAACCAGTAAGGAGATGAAGTTTGAAATATTGAGAAAGGAACTGTGAGTAGCAGTAGCATCCTAGACACACCATAATTTAAATCTCCTTTCCCAAAGACAGTTTCTCCCTGAGGCTGGGAAAAAAATGAAGATGGTGGCAAGGATACCAATGAAGTCACTGTAGCCTTATGATCCCTTTTAGAATAAAGAAAGGGGAGTGGGGAAGAACTAGATTTGGGGGAGAAAATATTTGTGGTCTTTGGCTATATGAGTCTGAAATAACTTAATCTGGCTACCTAAATATATGTCTAGTTCCTCTCTTGAATATTCAATAGGCACTTGAGACCTCAGTGTCTAAAGTAGATGCCACCATAAGGGGTCAACTGAATATACAGGTGTGGTGTTGCTCCAGATGTTAGTGATACCTGATTTTCTGCCAGGAGAAACTAGCAGAACTTTAAGAATTCACCTAGCTACAAAAAGTGCAGTTTCTTTCAATGTAGTTTATAGCAAATAATTTATTTAACCTCACAGTTGGAGATAACCATTTTATCTATACAGCACATGTAGTAGTTGATTTGCCTGAACCTTCCAAAGCCCCTTCTCAGAGCTTGTTCTCACAGTCCCTGATGATGCTGATTGTTCTCCCAACCACCATAATTGATTAAACCTAGCATGGAAAATTGACCAATAACCAATTGACCAATAACAGGTTCAAGACCAAGCTGTGCCTTTTATTTGCTGTATGACATTGAGCAAGCTGCTTAAGCTCTCTGAACTTCACTTGCCTCATCTATAAAATGATTACAATAAGAGTGATAGATTTTGAAGATTTTCTCTCACTCTGTGGGTTGTCTGTTAACTCTAATTATTTCTTTTGCTGTGCAGAAGCTTCTTAGTTTAATTAAGTCCCATCTATTTATATTTGTTTTTGTTGCATTTGCTTTTGGGTTCTTGGTCACAAAGTCTTTGCCTAAGCCAATGTCTAGAGGGTTTTTCCAATGTTATCTTCTAGAATATTTATGGTTTCATATCTTAGACTTATGTCTTTGATCTACCTTGAGTTGATTTTTACATAGGGTAAGAGATGATCATCCAGTTTCATTCTTCTACATGTGGCTTGCCAATTATCCCAGCACCATTTCTTGAATAGGGTGTCCTTTCCCACTTTATGTTTTTCTTTGTTTTGTTGAGGATCAGTTGGCTATGAGTATTTGGCTTTATTTCTGGGTTCTCTGATCTGTTCCATTGGTCTATGTGCCTATTTTTATACCAGTACCATGCTGTTTTGGTGACTATGGCCTTATAGTACAGTTTGCAGTCAGGTAATGTGATGCCTCCACATTTGTTTTTTATTGTTTTTGTTTTGTTTTGTTTTCGTTTGTTTGTTTTGCTTAGTCTTGCTTTGGCTATGTGGGCTCTTTTTTTGTTCCATTTGAATTTCAGGGCTGTTTTTTCTAGTTCTTTGAAGAATTATGGTGGTATTTTGATGGGAATGGCCATTGAATTTGTAGATTGCTCTCAGTAGTTTGGTCATTTTCACAATGTTGATTCCACCCATCCATGAGCATGGGATGTGTTTCCATTTGTTTGCGTCATCTACGATTTCTTTCAGCAGTGTTTTATAGTTTTACTTGTACAGATCTTTCACATCCTTGGTTAGGTATATTCCTAAGTATTTTACTTTATTTTTTATTTTTTGCACCTATTGTGAAAGGGGATGAGTTCTTCATTTGATTCTCAGCTTGGTCGCTATTTGTGTACAGCAGAGCTACTGATTTGTGTACATTAATTTTGTATCCTGAAACCTTGCTGAATTCATTTACCACTTCTAGGAGCTTTTTGGATGAGTCTTTAGGGTTTTCTAGCTATACAATCATATCGTCAGCAAACAGCTACAGTTTGACTTCCTCTTTACCAATTTGGATACCCTTTATTTCTTTATCTTGTCTGATTGCCTGATTGGACTTCACAATCTATACATCCACAAAGGACTAATATCCAGAATCTGCAAAGAACTCAAACAAATCAGCAAGAAAAAAAATCCCATTAAAAAGTGGGCTAAAGACATGAATAGACAATTCTGAAAGAAGATACACAAATGGCCAAAAAGCATATGGAAAAATGCTCAACATCTCTAATTATCAGGGAAATGCAAATCAAAGTCACAATGTGATACCACCTCACTCCTGCAAGAATGGCCGTAATAAAAAAATAATGGATGTTGGTGGGGATACAGTGAAAAGGGAATACTTATACACTGTTGGTGGGAATGTAAACTAGTACAACCACTATGGAAAACAGCGTGGAAATTCCTTAAATAACTAAAAGTAGATCTACCATTTGATCCAGTAATCCCACTACTAGGTATTTACCCAGAGGAAAAGAAGTCATTATATGAAAAAGATACCTGCACACACGTTTATAGCAACACAATTTGCATTGGAAAAATATGGAACCAGCCCAAATGGCCATCAATCAACGAGTGGATAAAGAAAATTTTATATATATATATACACACACACACACACACACATATATATATACACACACACACATATATATACATACATACACACACACACACACACACACACACACCATGGAATACTACTCAGTCATAAAAAAGAATGAAATAATGGCATTTACAGCAACCTGGATGGAATTGGAGACTATTATTCTACGTGAAGTAATTCAGGAACGAAAAACCAAACATCGTATGTTCTCACTTATAAGTGGGAGCTAAGCAACGTGGACGCAAAGGCCTAAGAATGATACATTGGACTTTGGAGACTCGAGAGAAATGGTTGGGGATGGTGAGGGATAAGAGACTACACATTGGGTACAGTGTACACTGCTCGGGTGATGGGTGCACCAAAATCTCAGAAATCACCACTAAAGAACTTATTTATGTAACCAAACATCATCTGTTCCCAGAAACCTATAGAAATAAAATAATTAAAAATTTTAAAAAAGTAAAATAAGAATGACAAATATATCATATGGTTACAGTAATTTTAAATGAGATAATGCAGGTAAAATGTTATACAAACATCTGTTTTGATTAATATTATGAGTGTTTTCCTACAGAGAGCAAACAATATTTCATTTCCTCAATGTTAGGAAAATGCCTTGGCTAATATTTTTAATGAAGTGGATCATTTGTGTTTCTGGTTTTTGCTAAACTGAACTAAATGGGATAAATCTAGAAATGTGAAATATTTTTAATGGTGCCAACTATCTGTCTCTCACACTGAAATGCCTCCAAGTGTCTGGTAAGTGACATTCATGTATGAATTGGTTCAAGAAGAATACTACAGTAATAAGGAGTGGTGAGGTCTGTGGCAAATTGGAAAGTGTATTCAAATCCAGTGTGTGTGTGTATGGGTCTGTACAAATACATACATATACATATACATTCATGTTCTCTCTCTCTCTCTCTCTCTCTCTCTCTCTCTCTCTCCACCCCCTGCTGCCCCAACCCCATATTGGGGATAAAGTTATCACATTTTCAGCATCTGCTGAGGAATCTGAGCAGAAATCATCTTACCTACGTTAGCTTTTTACCTTTATCTTTGCATCCCCAAGGCATACCCCTGCCTGAGCCACAGAATTGCACGGCTACTAAAAATATGTGCTATTATCTCAGGAAATTCTTCATGGTTTTCTCCTACCTCATTGGTTGCTTCTCCCCTGTCTTTTTTGATAGGCCCTTATCTTCTTCACAATCTTCAAATGAAGTATCCCACAGCTCAGTTCTAAGACTTCTGCGTTTTTCTATATACTCTCTGTAGATTATCTCATCTGGTCTCATGGCATTATATGCTATTTTTATGCTGATGTTGTTCAAATTTATACACACAGACTGGACTTTTCCTTGAACAACAGACTCAGATGTTCAGCTTTCTATTTGACATTATCTAACAGGCATCTCAAAATTACTATGTCCAAAATCAAAATCTTTATTTTCCCTTCACAACCTGGTTTTCCCACAGAATTCCCATCTCATTTAAGGCTAACTTTATTCACCCAGTTGCTCAGGTTAAAAAACTTTGGAATCATACTGTTTTCCGTAATGGTTGGGAGGGGGGAGGGATTGCATTGGGAGTTATACCTGATGTAAATGACAAGTTGATGGGTGCTGACGAGTTGATGGGTGCAGCACAGCAACATGGCACAAGTATACATATGTAACAATCCTGCACGTTATGCACATGTACCCTAGAACTTAAAGTATAATAATAATAATAAATAAATTTTTTTAAAAAAACACTTTGGAGTCATCCTTGACTCCTCTCCTTCACACTCCATGACCAGAAAATACCTAGAGTATCTAACCTCTATTACTATGACAGGGGCCCAAATCACCCTCATATTTCACCTGGGTTATATCAGTAGTCCCCTAAGTGTTCTTCCTGCATCCATTCTTGCTGTCATATAGTCCATTCTTCCAGAAGCAGCCAAAGTGATTCTTATAAAATCAGGTCCATACATGCTCTGATCTTTCCTCAACCTCTCTGTCCTCATCTCCTATCACTATATCCCTTGCTCCACTTTGCTTCAGCCACAATGACCTCTGTGGTAAGCAGTCTTTATTAAATGGTCCCCAATTTTTTCTACCTGTTGGTATTCACATTTTTGTATAATCCTCACCCCTTAAGTGGCTAATGGACTTAGTGACTTGCTTCTATCAAACAGAATATGACAAAAGTAACGAGATGTCACTTGAGATATTGGGTTAAAAAAAGAATCTGTATTTCATCTTGTTGATTCTCTCTTGCTTGCTTGCTCTGAGGAAAGACAGCTGCCACATTGTGAGCTTCTCTATGGACACTGCCAAATGCAAAGCGACTGACAGATACCTCTGATCAAAAGCCAGCAAGTAACTGAGGCCTTCAGGTGAACAGCCTGTGAGAACTCAGTCCTGCCAGCAGCTGTGTGAGTAAGCTAAGAAGTGGTTCCTCCCCAAGTCAAGCCTTGAGATGTCTGTAACCTGGCTTGATTGCAGCCTTGGGTTTCCCTGCAGCACATGGAACTGGAGCTTCCTTTAGATCCAGTTATGTGGCTGATAGGAGTAAATAATCTTACAAAGGGGATGTGGAGCTCTGAAAGCCTAGTTTAAATATACAAATCTAGATATAAATCTACCCAGTTAAAACCTATATTATTGACCTACAGGTATGATGATATAATAAATAATTTTGTCTTAGGCTACTATGTGCTAGGGTAACTTGTTACATAGCAATACATAATTAATATAGCTTCCTTGAACATACCAGGAACACTCCTAAAATAGGGCTTTTGTACTAACTATTCTCTCTGCCTATGGTAGGTACTCTTTCTCCAGATAGTCACATGGTTCTCTCCCTCACCTCCTTCCAGCTTTGCTTAAATGTCATCTTCTCAAAGTAGGCTTCCCTAATCACCCTTTATAAGAATAGCAAATGTGGTACATCTAGTTCTAGATCCTTGAGGAATCGCCATACTGTTTTCCATAATGGTTGAACTAGTTTACAATCCCACCAACAGTGTAAAAGTGTTCCTATTTCTCCACATCCTCTCCAGCACCTGTTGTTTCCTGACTTTTGAATGATCGCCATTCTAACTGGTGTGAGATGGTATCTCATTGTGGTTTTGATTTGCATTTCTCTGATGGACAGTGATGATGAGCATTTTTTCATGTGTCTGTTGGCTGTATGAATGTCTTCTTTTGAGAAATGTCTGTTCATATCCTTTGCCCACTTTTTGATGGGGTTGTTTGTTTTTTTCTTGTAAATTTGTTTGAGTTCTTTGTAGGTTCTGGATTTTAGCCCTTTGTCAGATGAGTAGATTGCAAAAATTTTCTCCCATTCTGTAGGTTGCCTGTTCACTCTGATGGTAGTTTCTTTTGCTGTGCAGAAGCTCTTTAGTTTAATGAGATCCCATTTGTCACTTTTGGCTTTTGCTGCCGTTGCTTTTGGTGTTTTAGACATGAAGTCT